>NW_027008478.1:62500-70000 GCF_036934945.1 Oncorhynchus masou masou | reverse complement strand
GTGTGTGTGTGTGTGTGTGTGTGTGTGTGTGTGTGTGTGTGTGTGTGTCTCTGTGTGTGTGTGTGTGTGTGTGTGTGTGTGTGTGTGTGTGTGTGTGTGTGTGTGTGTGTGTGTGTGTGTGTGTGTGTGTGTGTGTGTGTGTGTGTGTGTGTGTGTGTGTGTGTGTGTCTCTGTGTGTGTGTGTGTGTGTGTCTCTGTGTGTGTGTGTGTGTGTGTGTGTGTGTGTGTGTGTCTCTGTGTGTGTGTGTGTGTGTGTGTGTGTGTGTGTGTGTGTGTGTGTGTGTGTGTGTGTGTGTGTGTGTGTGTGTGTGTGTGTGTGTGTGTGTGTGTGTGTGTCTCTGTGTGTGTGTGTGTGTGTGTGTGTGTGTGTGTGTGTGTGTGTTCCACAATGTGCTGCATGTAAACCCCATAATGAGAGCTCCACCAGGCAGCATAATATAACAAACACAGCACCTCTGGGAAAAACAGAAACATGTTCACTACCATTACGAACCATTGTGCAGTTTGTGGTTATTATAAAGTGGAACCTAAAACCCCAGACGGTCATGTTCTGTAATACCAGGAAGAGAAATCACATGGACGTTCCCCAAACTTGGTTCAGGAGACGCCATGATGAGGTCAACAACTCATTTAATAACGACAACAACAAAGAGCCATGATGAGGTCAACAACTCATTGACAGAGATGTTAGCCAGGGGTCTGGTCAGTACTCACCAGTCTGGTCAGTAGTAACAGTGATGTTAACCAGGGGTCTGGTCAGTACTCACCAGTCTGGTCAGTAGTAACAGTGATGTTAACCAGGGGTCTGGTCAGTAGTAACAGTGATGTTAACCAGGGGTCTGGTCAGGACTCACCAGTCTGGTCAGTAGTAACAGTGATGTTAACCAGGGGTCTGGTCAGTACTCACCAGTCTGGTCAGTAGTAACAGTGATGTTAACCAGGGGTCTGGTCAGTACTCACCAGTCTGGTCAGTAGTAACAGTGATGTTAACCAGGGGTCTGGTCAGTACTCACCAGTCTGGTCAGTAGTAACAGAGATGTTAACCAGGGGTCTGGTCAGTAGTAACAGTGATGTTAGCCAGGGGTCTGGTCAGTAGTAACAGTGATGTTAACCAGGGGTCTGGTCAGTAGTAACAGTGATGTTAACCAGGGGTCTGGTCAGTACTCACCAGTCTGGTCAGTAGAAACAGTGATGTTCGCCAGGGGTCTGGTCAGTACTCACCAGTCTGGTCAGTAGTAACAGTGATGTTAGCCAGGGGTCTGGTCAGTAGTAACAGTGATGTTAGCCAGGGGTCTGGTCAGTACTCACCAGTCTGGTCAGTAGAAACAGTGATGTTCGCCAGGGGTCTGGTCAGTACTCACCAGTCTGGTCAGTAGTAACAGTGATGATAACCAGGGGTCTGGTCAGTACTCACCAGTCTGGTCAGTAGTAACAGTGATGTTAACCAGGGGTCTGGTCAGTACTCACCAGTCTGGTCAGTAGTAACAGTGATGTTAACCAGGGGTCTGGTCAGTACTCACCAGTCTGGTCAGTAGTAACAGAGATGTTAGCCAGGGGTCTGGTCAGTAGTAACAGTGATGTTAGCCAGGGGTCTGTTCAGTACTCACCAGTCTGGTCAGTAGTAACAGTGATGTTAACCAGGGGTCTGGTCAGTAGTAACAGTGATGTTAACCAGGGGTCTGGTCAGTACTCACCAGTCTGGTCAGAAGTAACAGTGATGTTAACCAGGGGTCTGGTCAGTACTCACCAGTCTGGTCAGTAGTAACAGTGATGTTAACCAGGGGTCTGGTCAGTAGTAACAGTGATGTTAACCAGGGGTCTGGTCAGTACTCACCAGTCTGGTCAGTAGTAACATAGATGTTAACCAGGGGTCTGGTCAGTACTCATCAGTCTGGTCAGTAGTAACAGTGATGTTAACCAGGGGTCTGGTCAGTACTCACCAGTCTGGTCAGTAGTAACAGTGATGTTAACCGGGGTCTGGTCAGTACTCACCAGTCTGGTCAGTAGTAACAGTGATGTTAACCAGGGGTCTGGTCAGTACTCACCAGTCTGGTCAGTAGTAACAGTGATGTTAGCCAGGGGTCTGGTCGGTACTCACCAGTCTGGTCAGTAGTAACAGAGATGTTAACCAGGGATCTGGTCAGTAGTAACAGTGACGTTAACCAGGGGTCTGGTCAGTACTCACCAGTCTGGTCAGTAGTAACAGTGATGTTCGCCAGGGGTCTGGTCAGTACTCACCAGTCTGGTCAGTAGTAACAGTGATGTTCGCCAGGGGTCTGGTCAGTACTCACCAGTCTGGTCAGTAGTAACAGTGATGTTAACCAGGGGTCTGGTCAGTACTCACCAGTCTGGTCAGTAGTAACAGTGATGTTAACCAGGGTCTGGTCAGTACTCACCAGTCTGGTCAGTAGTAACAGTGATGTTAAGCCAGGGTCTGGTCAGTACTCACCAGTCTGGTCAGTAGTAACAGTGATGTTCGCCAGGGGTCTGGTCAGTAGTAACAGTGATGTTAACCAGGGGTCTGGTCAGTACTCACCAGTCTGGTCAGTAGTAACAGTGATGTTAACCAGGGTTCTGGTCAGTACTCACCAGTCTGGTCAGTAGTAACAGTGATGTTAGCCAGGGGTCTGGTCAGTACTCACCAGTCTGGTCAGTAGTAACAGTGATGTTAACCAGGGGTCTGGTCAGTACTCACCAGTCTGGTCAGTAGTAACAGTGATGTTAGCCAGGGGTCTGGTCGGTACTCACCAGTCTGGTCAGTAGTAACAGAGATGTTAACCAGGGGTCTGGTCAGTACTCACCAGTCTGGTCAGTAGTAACAGTGATGTTCGCCAGGGGTCTGGTCAGTACTCACCAGTCTGGTCAGTAGTAACAGTGATGTTAACCAGGGGTCTGGTCAGTAGTAACAGTGATGTTAGCCAGGGGTCTGGTCAGTACTCACCAGTCTGGTCAGTAGTAACAGTGATGTTCGCCAGGGGTCTGGTCAGTAGTAACAGTGATGTTGACCAGGGGTCTGGTCAGTACTCACCAGTCTGGTCAGTAGTAACAGAGATGTTAACCAGGGGTCTGGTCAGTAGTAACAGTGATGTTAACCAGGGGTCTGGTCAGTAGTAACAGTGATGTTCGCCAGGGGTCTGGTCAGTACTCACCAGTCTGGTCAGTAGTAACAGTGATGTTCGCCAGGGGTCTGGTCAGTACTCACCAGTCTGGTCAGTAGTAACAGTGATGTTCGCCAGGGGTCTGGTGTTTCCTCCCAGTCCAGACACTCCATTGACCGTCTCTACGTGGAAGGTGTAGTTGGCGTGTGTGGCAAAGTCCAGAATAGCCACCGAGGTCCCGGTGAGGCCCAGGAGGCGTGGTACGAAGCGCAGGTCGGTCTCACACGGCTCACAGTCCTCCTCGCCACCGGAGGCGCCACAGCGCTGGCACATGATGTTATAAGTCAGGTCCTTCCTGCCACCGCTGTCGCTCGGCGGAGACCAGGTGAGGAACAGAGCCGTCTCGTTAATGAGAGAGATCAGGTTCCTAGGGGCCGATGGAGCGCCTGGAGAGAGAGGGAGAGAGAGACCAGGTGAGGAACAGAGCCGTCTCGTTAATGAGAGAGATCAGGTTCCTAGGGGCCGATGGAGCGCCTGGAGAGAGAGGGAGAGAGAGACCAGGTGAGGAACAGAGCCGTCTCGTTAATGAGAGAGATCTGGTTCCTGGGGGCCAATGGAGCGCCTGGAGAGAGAGAGAAAAGGGGAGGAAGGAAGGGAGAGACCAGAGATACGCCTTCACCATCAGTGAACAGACGTAATGTCTTCTCCCTTTTTAACGAGAGAGAGGAGGGGAGGGAGGGAGGAAGGAGGAAGGGAGGGAGAGTTTTTCTCCCTTGTTAAAGCCTCCCTGTTCTCCTCCCTTGATCCCACTGCCTTAGTTAAAGCCTCCCTGTTCTCCTCCCTTGATCCCATGCCTTAGTTAAAGCCTCCAGGTTCTCTGCCCTTGATCCCATTGCCTGAGTTAAAGCCTCCCTGTTCTCCTCCCTTGATCCCATGCCCACTGCCTTAGTTAAAGCCTCCCTGTTCTCCTCCCTTGATCCCATGCCCAATGCCTTAGTTAAAGCCTCCCTGTTCTCCTCCCTTGATCCCATAACCAATGCCTTAGTTAAAGCCTCCCTGTTCTCTGCCCTTGATCCCATTGCCTGAGTTAAAGCCTCCCTGTTCTCCTCCCTTGATCCCATGCCCACTGCCTTAGTAAAATACTCCCTGTTCACTGCCCCCTGGTGGTCAACACTGGAAATGCATCAGTCACATCTGCAATTGAAAACTGTGGCAGTAACCTCCATACTGAAAAAAGAGGCCCTTCCTCAGCAACTAGAGGACAACCTCAAACCTCCCCTTCCTCAGCAACTACAGGACAACCTCAAACCTCCCCAACTACAGGACAACCTCAAACCTCCCCTTCCTCAGCAACTAGAGGACAACATCAAACCTCCCCTTCCTCACCAACTACAGGACAACCTCAAACCTCCCCTTCCTCAGCAACTACAGGACAACCTCAAACCTCCCCAACTACAGGACAACCTCAAACCTCCCCTTCCTCAGCAACTAGAGGACAACATCAAACCTCCCCTTCCTCACCAACTACAGGACAACCTCAAACCTCCCCAACTACAGGACAACATCAAACCTCCCCTTCCTCACCAACTACAGGACAACCTCAAACCTCCCCTTCCTCAGCAACTACAGGACAACCTCAAACCTGCCCAACTACAGGACAACCTCAAACTTCCCCTTCCTCAGCAACTAGAGGACAACCTCAAACCTCCCCTTCCTCACCAACTACAGGACAACCTCAAACCTCCCCAACTACAGGACAACATCAAACCTCCCCTTCCTCAGCAACAACAGGACAACCTCAAACCTCCCCTTCCTCAGCAACTAGAGGACAACCTTAAACCTCCCCAACTACAGGACAACCTCAAACCTCCCCTTCCTCAGCAACTAGAGGACAACCTCAAACCTCCCCTTCCTCAGCAACTAGAGGACAACCTCAAACCTCCCCTTCCTCAGCAACTAGAGGACAACCTCAAACCTCCCCTTCCTCAGCAACTAGAGGACAACCTCAAACCTCCCCTTCCTCAGCAACTAGAGGACAACCTCAAACCTCCCCTTCCTCAGCAACTACAGGACAACCTCATACCTCCCCTTCCTCATCAACTACAGGACAACCTCAAACCTCCCCTTCCTCAGCAACAACAGGACAATCTCAAACCTCCCCTTCCTCAGCAACTACAGGACAACCTCAAACCTCCCCTTCCTCAGCAACAACAGGACAACCTCAAACCTCCCCTTCCTCAGCAACTACAGGACAACCTCAAACCTCCCCTTCCTCAGCAACTACAGGACAACCTCAAACCTCCCCTTCCTCAGCAACAACAGGACAACCTCAAACCTCCCCTTCCTCAGCAACTAGAGGACAACCTCAAACCTCCCCTTCCTCAGCAACAACAGGACAACCTCAAACCTCCCCTTCCTCAGCAACTAGAGGACAACCTCAAACCTCCCCTTCCTCAGCAACTACAGGACAACCTCATACCTCCCCTTCCTAAGCAACTACAGGACAAACTCAAACCTCCCCTTCCTCCCCAACTACAGGACAACCTCAAACCCTCCCTTCCTCCCCAACTACAGGACAACCTCAAACCTCCCCTTCCTCACCAACAACAGGACTACCTCAAACCTCACCAACTACAGGACAACCTCAAACCTCCCCTTCCTCACCAACTACAGGACAACCTCAAACCTTCCCTTCCTCACCAACTACAGGACAACCTCAAACCTCCCCTTCCTTACCAACTACAGGACAACCTCAAACCTCCCCTTCCTCACCAACTACAGAACAACCACAAACCTCCCCAACTACAGGACAACCTCAAACCTCCCCTTCCTCACCAACTACAGGACAACCTCAAACCTCCCCTTCCTCACCAACTACAGGACAACCTCAAACCTCCCCTTCCTCCCAAACTACAGGACAACCTCAAACCTCACCAACTACAGGACAACCTCAAACCTTCCCAACTACAGGACAACCTCAAACCTCCCCAACAACAGGACAACCTCAAACCTTCCCTTCCTCAGCAACTAGAGGACAACCTCAAACCTCCCCTTCCTCCCCAACTACAGGACAACCTCAAACCTCCCCTTCCTCACCAACTACAGGACAACCTCAAACCTCCCCTTCCTCACCAACTACAGGACAACCTCAAACCTCCCCAACTACAGGACAACCTCAAACCTCCCCTTCCTCACCAACTACAGGACAACCTCAAACCTCCCCAACTACAGGACAACCTCAAACCTCCCCTTCCTCACCAACTACAGGACAACCTCAAACCTTCCCTTCCTCCCCAACTACAGGACAACCTCAAACCTCCCCTTCCTCATCAACTACAGGACAACCTCAAACCTCCCCAACTACAGGACAACATCAAACTTCCCCTTCCTCGCCAACTACAGGACTACCTCAAACCTCCCCTTCCTCACCAACTACAGGACAACCTCAAACCTCCCCAACTACAGGACAACATCAAACCTCCCCTTCCTCACCAACTACAGGACAACCTCAAACCTTCCCTTCCTCACCAACTACAGGACAACCTCATACCTCCCCTTCCTCACCAACTACAGGACAACCTCAAACCTCCCCTTCCTCACCAACTACAGGACAACCTCAAACCTCCACCTCCTCAGCAACTACAGGACAACCTCAAACCTCCCCAACTACAGGACAACCTCAAACCTTCCCTTCCTAACCAACTACAGGACAACCTCAAACCTTCCCTTCCTCACCAACTACAAGAGAACCTCATACCTCCCCTTCCTCACCAACTACAGGACAACCTTATACCTCACCAACTACAGGACAACCTCATACCCCCCCTTCCTCACCAACTACAGGACAACCTCATACCTCCCCTTCCTCACCAACAACAGGACAACCTCATACCTCCCCTTCCTCACCAACTACAGGACAACCTCAAACCTCCACCTCCTCAGCAACTACAGGACAACCTCAAACCTCCCCAACTACAGGACAACCTCAAATCTCCCCTTCCTCACCAACTACAAGACAACCTCAAACCTCCCCAACTACAGGACAACTTCAAGCCTCCCCTTCCTCACTAACCACAGACCCTGTATCCACAACAGTCTCCCTGGTTAGCCTGTCATCATGTTTAGTGTTCTCCCTGGTTAGCCTGTCATCATGTTTAGCGTTCTCCCTGGTTAGTCTGTCATCATGTTTAGTGTTCTCCCTGGTTAGCCTGTCATCATGTTTAGTGTTCTCCCTGGTTAGTCTGTCATCATGTTTAGTCTGTCATCATGTTTAGTCTGTCATCATGTTTAGTGTTCTCCCTGGTTAGCCTGTCATCATGTTTAGTGTTCTCCCTGGTTAGCCTGTCATCATGTTTAGTCTGTCATCATGTTTAGTCTGTCATCATGTTTAGTGTTCCCCCTG
>NW_027008478.1:45000-57500 GCF_036934945.1 Oncorhynchus masou masou | reverse complement strand
TTGCATACAATCAATTGTGCTGATTTAAATTCAAAAGGAATCCATTTTCCAACCCATCCCTGACATAAGACCTGTGTTGAAACCAAATAAGAATAGGAAATAATATATGAAAGAAAATGTCTTGGGAACCACAACTCTCCTGGAGGAGATGATTCACAACTCCTGCTTGATTGGACAACCTGACTCCTAGAGGAGATGATTCACAACTCCTGCTTGTTTGGACAACCTGACTCCTGGAGGAGATGATTCACAACTCCTGCTTGTTTGGACAACCTGACTCCTAGAGGAGATGATTCACAACTCCTGCTTGTTTGGACAACCTGACTCCTGGAGGAGATGATTCACAACTCCTGCTTGTTTGGACAACCTGACTCCTAGAGGAGATGATTCACAACTCCTGCTTGTTTGGACAACCTGACTCCTAGAGGAGATGATTCACAACTCCTGCTTGTTTGGACAACCTGACTCCTAGAGGAGATGATTTACAACTCCTGCTTGTTTGGACAACCTGACTCCTAGAGGAGAAGATTCACAACTCCTGCTTGTTTGGACAACCTGACTCCTAGAGGAGATGATTCACAACTCCTGCTTGTTTGGACAACCTGACTCCTAGACTCCTAGGAGATGATTCACAACTCCTGCTGTTTGGACAACCTGACTCCTAGAGGAGATGATTCACAACTCCTGCTTGTTTGGACCAAGTGACTCCTAGAGGAGATGATTCACAACTCCTGCTTGTTTGGACAACCTGACTCCTAGAGGAGATGATTCACAACTCCTGCAACCTGACTCCTAGTGATTCACAACTCCTGACAACCTGACTCCTAGAGGAGATGATTCACAACTCCTGCTTGTTTGGACAACCTGACTCCTAGAGGAGATGATTCACAACTCCTGCTTGTTTGGACAACCTGACTCCTAGAGGAGATGATTCACAACTCCTGCTTGTTTGGACAACCTGACTCCAGGAGGAGATGATTCACAACTCCTGCTTGTTTGAACCAAGTGACTCCTAGAGAAAGATATCAAATCATGCGAAAAAGGATGACAGTTTCTGAAATGACATTCGTCTTCAATTCAGTTGAACATAAAGAGGGAGAGGAACGTTCTTAATTCCCCAGTGGCTGTATTTAGCTGTGTCCTGTAACAATGACGTCCCGTATGTTACATGGGGAGGCAGGGTAGCCTAGTGGTTAGAGCGTTGGACTAGTAACCGATAGGTTGCAAGTTCAAACCCCCGAGCTGACAAGGTACAAATCTGTCGTTCTGATCCTGAACAAGGCAGTTAACCCACTGTTCCTAGACCAGTTAACCACTGTTCCTAGACCAGTTAACCCACTGTTCCCAGGCCGTCATTGAAAATAAGAATTTGTTCTTAACTGACTTGCCTGGTTAAATAAAGGTAAAATAAATAAATAAAAATAAACAGTATTTAGCTGTGTCCTGTAACAATGATGTTCCGTATGTTACATCCCTGGTGTGTACACTAATTTTCCATTCCTCTGAGTCAGGAGACATTTAGAGGTCAATAGTTCAGTCAGGAGACATTTAGAGGTCAATAGTTCAGTCAGGAGACATTTAGAGGTCAATAGTTCAGTCAGGAGACATTTAGAGGTCAATAGTTCAGTCAGGAGACATTTAGAGGTCAATAGTTCAGTCAGGAGACATTTAGAGGTCAATAGTTCAGTCAGGAGACATTTAGAGGTCAGGAGTTCAGTCAGGAGATATTTAGAGGTCAATAGTTCAGTCAGGAGACATTTAGAGGTCAATAGTTCAGTCAGGAGACATTTAGAGGTCAGGAGTTCAGTCAGGAGACATTTAGAGATCAATAGTTCAGTCAGGAGACATTTAGAGGTCAATAGTTCAGTCAGGAGACATTTGGAGGTCAGGAGTTCAGTCAGGAGACATTTAGAGGTCAGGAGTTCAGTCAGGAGACATTTAGAGATCAATAGTTCAGTCAGGAGACATTTAGAGGTCAGGAGTTTAGTCAGGAGACATTTAGAGGTCAGGAGTTCAGTCAGGAGACATTTAGAGGTCAGGAGTTCAGTCAGGAGACATTTAGAGGTCAGGAGTTCAGTCAGGAGACATTTAGAGGTCAATAGTTCAGTCAGGAGACATTTAGAGGTCAGGAGACATTTAGAGGTCAGGAGTTCAGTCAGGAGACATTTAGAGGTCAGGAGTTCAGTCAGGAGACATTTAGAGTTCAATAGTTCAGTCAGGAGACATTTAGAGGTCAGGAGTTCAGTCAGGAGACATTTAGAGGTCAATAGTTCAGTCAGGAGACATTTAGAGGTCAGGAGTTCAGTCAGGAGACATTTAGAGGTCAATAGTTCAGTCAGGAGACATTTAGAGGTCAATAGTTCAGTCAGGAGACATTTAGAGGTCAATAGTTCAGTCAGGAGACATTTAGAGGTCAATAGTTCAGTCAGGAGACATTTAGAGGTCAGGAGTTCAGTCAGGAGACATTTAGAGGTCAATAGTTCAGTCAGGAGACATTTAGAGATCAATAGTTCAGTCAGGAGACATTTAGAGGTCAATAGTTCAGTCAGGAGACATTTAGAGGTCAGGAGTTCAGTCAGGAGACATTTAGAGGTCAGGAGACATTTAGAGGTCAGGAGTTCAGTCAGGAGACATTTAGAGGTCAGGAGACATTTAGAGGTCAGGAGTTCAGTCAGGAGACATTTAGAGGTCAATAGTTCAGTCAGGAGACATTTAGAGGTCAGGAGATCAGTCAGGAGACATTTAGAGGTCAGGAGTTCAGTCAGGAGACATTTAGAGGCCAGGAGTTCAGTCGGGAGACATTTAGAGGTCAATAGTTCAGTCAGGAGACATTTAGAGGTCAATAGTTCAGTCAGGAGACATTTAGAGGTCAGGAGTTCAGTCAGGAGACATTTAGAGGTCAATAGTTCAGTCAGGAGACATTTAGAGGTCAATAGTTCAGTCAGGAGACATTTAGAGGTCAGGAGTTCAGTCAGGAGACATTTAGAGGTCAATAGTTCAGTCAGGAGACATTTAGAGGTCAGGAGTTCAGTCAGGAGACATTTAGAGGTCAGGAGTTCAGTCAGGAGACATTTAGAGGTCAATAGTTCAGTCAGGAGACATTTAGAGGTCAATAGTTCAGTCAGGAGACATTTAGAGGTCAATAGTTCAGTCAGGAGACATTTAGAGGTCAATAGTTCAGTCAGGAGACATTTAGAGGTCAATAGTTCAGTCAGGAGACATTTAGAGGTCAATAGTTCAGTCAGGAGATATTTAGAGGTCAATAGTTCAGTCAGGAGACATTTAGAGGTCAATAGATCAGTCAGGAGACATTTAGAGGTCAATAGTTCAGTCAGGAGACATTTAGAGGTCAGGAGTTCAGTCAGGAGACATTTAGAGGTCAGGAGTTCAGTCAGGAGACATTTAGAGGTCAGGAGTTCAGTCAGGAGACATTTAGAGGTCAGGAGTTCAGTCAGGAGACATTTAGAGGTCAGGAGACATTTAGAGGTCAATAGTTCAGTCAGGAGACATTTAGAGGTCAGGAGACATTTAGAGGTCAATAGTTCAGTCAGGAGACATTTAGAGGTCAATAGTTCAGTCAGGAGACATTTAGAGGTCAATAGTTCAGTCAGGAGACATTTAGAGGTCAATAGTTCAGTCAGGAGACATTTAGAGGTCAGGAGTTCAGTCAAGAGACATTTAGAGGTCAGGAGTTCAGTCAGGAGACATTTAGAGGTCAATAGTTCAGTCAGGAGACATTTAGAGGTCAATAGTTCAGTCAGGAGACATTTAGAGGTCAATAGTTCAGTCAGGAGACATTTAGAGGTCAGGAGACATTTAGAGGTCAATAGTTCAGTCAGGAGACATTTAGAGGTCAATAGTTCAGTCAGGAGACATTTAGAGGTCAGGAGTTCAGTCAAGAGACATTTAGAGGTCAGGAGTTCAGTCAGGAGACATTTAGAGGTCAATAGTTCAGTCAGGAGACATTTAGAGGTCAGGAGACATTTAGAGGTCAGGAGTTCAGTCAGGAGACATTTAGAGGTCAGGAGTTCAGTCAGGAGACATTTAGAGGCCAGGAGTTCAGTCAGGAGACATTTAGAGGTCAATAGTTCAGTCAGGACGAGCCCATTAACACAAACGTTGTAAATGTACTGTGAATAGACCGTTCATAGACGGTTCATAGACGGTTCATAGACGGTTCATAGACTGTTCATAGACTGTTCATAGACGGTTCATAGACGGTTCATAGACGGTTCATAGACTGTTCATAGACGGTTCATAGACTGTTCATAGACTGTTCATAGACGGTTCATAGACGGTTCATAGACTGTTCATAGACGGTTCATAGACGGTTCATAGACTGTTCATAGACGGTTCATAGACTGTTCATAGACGGTTCATAGACTGTTCATAGACTGTTCATAGACGGTTCATAGACGGTTCATAGACGGTTCATAGACTGTTCATAGACTGTTCATAGACTGTTCATAGACGGTTCATAGACGGTTCATAGACTGTTCAAAGACGGTTCATAGACGGTTCATAGACGGTTCATAGACGGTTCTTAGACGGTTCATAGACTGTTCATAGACTGTTCATAGACTGTTCATAGACTGTTCATAGACGGTTCATAGACGGTTCATAACTCCTGCTTGTTTGGACAACCTGACTCCTAGAGGAGATGATTCACAACTCCTGCTTGATTGGACAACCTGACTCCTAGAGGAGATGATTCACAACTCCTGCTTGTTTGGACAACCTGACTCCAGGAGGAGATGATTCACAACTCCTGCTTGTTTGGACAACCTGACTCCTAGAGGAGATGATTCACAACTCCTGCTTGTTTGGACAACCTGACTCCTAGAGGAGATGATTCACAACTCCTGCTTGTTTGGGCAACCTGACTCCTAGAGGAGACGATTCACAACTCCTGCTTGTTTGGACAACCTGACTCCTAGAGGAGATGATTCACAACTCCTGCTTGTTTGGACAACCTGACTCCTAGAGGAGATGATTCACAACTCCTGCTTGTTTGGACAACCTGACTCCAGGAGGAGATGATTCACAACTCCTGCTTGTTTGGACAACCTGACTCCTAGAGGAGATAATTCACAACTCCTGCTTGTTTGGACAACCTGACTCCTAGAGGAGATAATTCACAACTCCTGCTTGTTTGGACAACCTGACTCCTAGAGGAGATGATTCACAACTCCTGCTTGTTTGGACAACCTGACTCCTAGAGGAGATGATTCACAACTCCTGCTTGTTTGAACCAAGTGACTCCTAGAGGAGATGATTCACAACTCCTGCTTGTTTGGTCAAATCATGTGAAAAAGGATGACAGTTTCTGAAATGACATTCGTCTTCAATTCAGTTGAACATAAAGAGGGAGAGGAACTTTCTTAATTCCCCAGTGGCTGTATTTAGCTGTGTCCTGTAACAATGACGTCCCGTATGTTACATGGGGAGGCAGGGTAGCCTAGTGGTTAGAGCGTTGGACTAGTAACCGAAAGGTTGCAAGTTCAAACCCCCGAGCTGACAAGGTACAAATCTGTCGTTCTGAGCCTGAACAGGCAGTTAACCCACTGTTCCCAGGCCGTCATTGAAAATAAGAATTTGTTCTTAACTGACTTGCCTGGTAAAATAAATAAATAAAAATAAACAGTATTTAGCTGTGTCCTGTAACAATGATGTTCCGTATGTTACATCCCTGGTGTGTACACTAATCTTCCATTCCTCTGAGTCAGGAGACATTTAGAGATCAATAGTTCAGTCAGGAGACATTTAGAGGTCAATAGTTCAGTCAGGAGACATTTAGAGGTCAATAGTTCAGTCAGGAGACATTTAGAGGTCAGGAGTTCAGTCAGGAGACATTTAGAGGTCAGGAGACATTTAGAGGTCAATAGTTCAGTCAGGAGACATTTAGAGGTCAGGAGTTCAGTCAGGAGACATTTAGAGGTCAATAGTTCAGTCAGGAGACATTTAGAGGTCAATAGTTCAGTCAGGAGACATTTAGAGGTCAATAGTTCAGTCAGGAGACATTTAGAGGTCAATAGTTCAGTCAGGAGACATTTAGAGATCAATAGTTCAGTCAGGAGACATTTAGAGGTCAATAGTTCAGTCAGGAGACATTTAGAGGTCAATAGTTCAGTCAGGAGACATTTAGAGGTCAGGAGACATTTAGAGGTCAATAGTTCAGTCAGGAGACATTTAGAGGTCAGGAGTTCAGTCAGGAGACATTTAGAGGTCAATAGTTCAGTCAGGAGACATTTAGAGATCAATAGTTCAGTCAGGAGACATTTAGAGGTCAATAGTTCAGTCAGGAGACATTTAGAGGTCAATAGTTCAGTCAGGAGACATTTAGAGGTCAATAGTTCAGTCAGGAGACATTTAGAGATCAATAGTTCAGTCAGGAGACATTTAGAGGTCAATAGTTCAGTCAGGAGACATTTAGAGGTCAATAGTTCAGTCAGGAGACATTTAGAGGTAAATAGTTCAGTCAGGAGACATTTAGAGATCAATAGTTCAGTCAGGACGAGCCCATTAACACAAACGTTGTAAATGTACTGTGAATAGACTGTTCATAGATGGTTCATAGACGGTTCATAGACGGTTCATAGACGGTTCATAGACTGTTCATAGACTGTTCATAGAGTGTTCATAGAGTGTTCATAGACGGTTCATAGACTGGCCATGTTCCATTGCTTTACCGTAAAGAAAAGCATAAAGTCTAATGGTAAACTGAGCAACAGTGTGTTCTCCACATGAGTTAGTGCCGTGTGTGTGTGTGTGTGTGTGTGTGTGTGTGTGTGTGTGTGTGTGTGTGTGTGTGTGTGTGTGTGTGTGTGTGTGTGTGTGTGTGTGTCAGGTAAACCATGTTATCATTAACATAGACAGAGATTGTGGAATAAAATGAGATGACAGTTCTCCTGCAGTTTCACATTTACATGAAGTTATGAAACGGGCCAAGTCAGCTCTAAGGCGCTACAGACCGTGGTACGCTAATGCTGCCTGCCGCATCTCTCTATACCCCCCTCCCCCGCCTCCTCTCCCTTCTCCCCTCCATCCATCCATCTGTACCTCCTTCCCTCCTCCTCTCCCTTCTCCCCTCCCTCCATCCATTAGTACCTCCGTCCCTCCTCCTCTCCCTTCTCCCCTCCATCCATCCATTAGTACCTCCTTCCCTCCTCCTCTCCCTTCTCCCCTCCATCCATCCATTAGTACCTCCTTCCCTCCTCCTCTCCCCTCCATCCATCCATCCATTAGTACCTCCTTCCCTCCTCCTCTCCCTTCCCTTCTCTTCTCTTCTCCTCCATCTCTCCCTCCCTCCCGCCTCCTCTCCCCTTCTCCCCTCCATCCATCCATCCATCAGTACCTCCTTCCCTCCTCCTCTCCCTTCTCCCCTCCATCCATCTATCAGTACCTCCTTCCCCGCCTCCTCTCCCTTCTCCCCCTCCATCCATCCATCAGTACCTCCTTCCCCTCCTCCTCTCCCTTCTCCCTCCATCCATCCATCAGTACCTCCTCTCCCTTCTCCCTCCATCCATCCATCAGTACCTCCTTCCTTCCTCCTCTCCCTTCTCTTCCCTTCCCTTCCCTTCCCTCCCTCCCTCCCTCCCTCCCTCCCTCTCCTCTCCTCTCCTCCCCCTCCCTCCCTCCCTCCTCCTCCTCTCCCTCCCCTCCCTCCCTCCTCCTCCTCTCCCCCTCCCTCCCTCCCTCCCTCCTCCTCTCCCTTCTCCCCTCCATCCATCCACCTGTACCTCCTTCCCACCTCCTCCTGATCTCTCTCTTTTCTCGTTCCATCTTTCCCTTGACACTATCAGGAGATGACAATAAGCGTTGCAGATTGCCTCCCTCCCTCCCTCTCCTCCCTCCCCCCGTTGCAGATTGCCTGCCTCCCTCCCTCTCCTCCCTCCCCTTCCCTGTTGCAGATTGCCTCCCTCCACCTGTCTTCCCCAGCAGGGAGGAGAGAGTGAAGCACAATGACTGAATATTCTCAGCAGCTGTAAATAATAGCAGGGACAAACTGTATTATTGAAGATAATAAGATACCTAGCGGTACGTCTGTCCCCCCTACCTTGCTCCCCCTTCCCTCGCTCCCCCTTCACTCACTTCCCCTCCCCTCCAACTTCCTTCTCCCCCACCCTTCCCCACTTCCTTCCCTTCTCCCTTCCCTTAACCCCTTCCCCACTTCCTTCCTTCCCTCCCTCCCTCCCTCCCCCAGTTTAAGATCTGATGCACCCTGTATTTCCTCATTCCAGAGTCTGTCCACTCCCCACCAGTGGCCATCACACAGAGACATTAAAATTCCCACCTTTACAGTAACTTGTTTTATGACATCACCACTTGATGGAACCTCTTGACAGTAACTTGTTTTATGACATCACCACTTGATGGAACCTCTTTACAGTAACTTGTTATGACATCACCACTTGATGGAACCTCTTGACAGTAACTTGTTATGACATCACCACTTGATGGAACCTCTTTACAGTAACTTGTTATGACATCACCACTTGATGGAACCTCTTTACAGTAACTTGTTTTATGACATCACCACTTGATGGAACCTCTTTACAGTAACTTGTTATGACATCACCACTCGCGCTGCTTAAACTTCTTATGGCTAGGGGGCAGAATCGAGTAGCTTGGATGAATAAGGTGCCCAGAGTAAACTGCCTGCTACTCAGGCCCAGATGCTAGGATATGCATATTATTAGTAGATATGGATAGAAAACACTTTGAAGTTTCTACAACTGTTTAAATGATGTCTGTGAGTATAACAGAATGCATAGAGCAGGCAAAAACCTGAGAAAAAAATCCAACCAGGAAGTGGGAAATCTGAGGCTTGTAGTTTTTCAACTCTTTGCCTATCCAAGATACAGTGTACATTTGGTCTGATTGCACTTCGTAAGGCTTCCACTGGATGTCAACAGTCTTTAGAACCTTGTTTGAGGCTTCTACTGTGAAGTGGGGGCGAATGAGAGCTGACAGAAGACCATGAGCTGATCACGCGTGTGCCCGTGAGAGAGACCTGCGTTCCTTTGCATTTTTAAGAAATTCTCCGGTTGGAACATTATTGAAGATTTATGTTAAAAACATCCTAAAGATTGATTCTATACATCGTTTGACATGTTTCTACTGACCTTTCGTCTGGACCTAATGCCCACGCCTCATGAATTTGGATTTGTGGACTAAACGCGTGAACAAAAAGGAGGTATTTGGACATAAATTATGGATTTTATTGAACAAAACAAACTTTTATTGTGGAACTGGGATTCCAGGGAGTGCATTCTGATGAAGATCATCAAAGGTAAGTGAATATTTATAATGCTATTTCTGACTTCTGTTGACTCCACAACATGGAGGGTATCTGTATGGCTTGTTGTTGTGTCTGACCGCTGTACTCAGATTATTGTATGGTGTGTGAAATCTGACACAGCGGTTGCATTAAGAAGAAGGGGCTGAGGAACAGGTTGGGGAAACCCTAGTCTAAATCACCTCCAGGGTTAGGAGGTGGGGGTGGTAAAGATAGCTGGTGGACCGGTTGGGGTAAATGATGATGGATAGAGAGGGAAAATGGACCAGGAGAGAGACTTGGCCCACAGATAGAGATCATCTGATCATCGCAACTTATTCTGGAACTTATTCTGGAACTAATTCTGGAACTGATTCTACAACTCATTCTACAACTCAACCTACAACTCATCCTACACCTCATTCTACACCTCATTCTACACCTCATTCTACACCTCATTCTACACCTCATTCTACACCTCATTCTACACCTCATTCTACACCTCATTCTACAACACCTCATTCTACACCTCATTCTACACCTCATTCTACACCTCATTCTACACCTCATTCTACAACTCATTCTACACCTCATTCTACAGGCTTCTTGGCACACCGCTAACTGAGTAGGCCTTTAGGCATGTATAGCTAAAGGCTTCTTGGTTGGTTGTGGTCTTCCCCAATGGGAATCATCTCGCCAATGCCTACCGTCATGCACCACTACGCAAGGTAAGGTCCCTCTCCTCTCAACTCGGCTGTTTTACAAAAGCCAAGCTCACTTGAGCAAAATCCTCCCCCCTGAAAACACTCAGATATTAATTCCAGGTTCCGTATGGGAGAGGAAAGCAGAATGGGTGGGTGGCTACAGTATTAAGAATAGCGTCCCAAATGTCACCCTATCCCCTACATAGTGCACTACTTGTGACCAGGGCCCATGCACTATTTAGGGGAATAGGGTGCCAGTCCTGGTCTAAATAATCAGGCTGTTTGATCAGGTTTTATTCCTCAGGGGGACACGGAGGCGGATGAGGGGAGAGCGGCGGTGAAATGATTTGAGCTAAAAACAGAAAGGGGCTGAAATCGCTGCATAGTTTTCCTGCCTCTGGAAGTGGTCGGTGTCGCAGTGTCAGACTGTCTGGGCCTGAATATGTGAGAACTCGTGTGTCATTATAAAACAAACAAAACCACATAAACACACATTACACACTAGCATCCACAAACAACGACATCATCACATCGTAGGTTTTCACTGGGCTGGTTGGTTCCACTGGGCTGGTTACTGCTCTCCACTGGGCTGGTTACTGCTCTCCACTGGGCTGGTTACTGCTCTCCACTGGGCTGGTTACTGCTCTCCACTGGGCTGGTTACTGTTCTCCACTGGGCTGGTTACCGCTCTCCACTGGGTTGGTTACCGCTCTCCAATGGGCTGGTTACTGCTCTCCACTGGGCTGGTTACTGCTCTCCACTGGGCTGGTTACTGCTCTCCACTGGGCTGGTTACTGCTCTCCACTGGGCTGGTTACTGCTCTCCACTGGGCTGGTTACTGCTCTCCACTGGGCTGGTTACCGTTCTCCACTGGGCTGGTTACTGCTCTCCACTGGGCTGGGCTGGTTACTGCTCTCCTCTGGGCTGGTTGGTTACACTGGGCTGGTTACTGTTCTCCACTGGGCTGGTTACTGCTCTCCACTGGGCTGGTTACTGCTCTCCACTGGGCTGGTTACTGCTCTCCACTGGGCTGGTTACTGCTCTCCACTGAGCTGGTTACTGCTCTCCACTGGGCTGGTTACTGCTCTCCACTGGGCTGGTTACTGTTCTCCACTGGGCTGGTTACTGCTCTCCACTGGGCTGGTTACTGCTCTCCACTGGGCTGGTTACTGCTCTCCACTGGGCTGGGTACGGCCCTCCACTGGGCTGGTTACTGCTCTCCACTGGGCTGGGCTGGTTACTGCTCTCCACTGGGCTGGTTACTGCTCTCCACTGGGCTGGTTACTGTTCTCCACTGGGCTGGTTACTGCTCGACCACTGGGCTGGTTACTGCTCTCCACTGGGCTGGTTACTGCTCTCCACTGGGCTGGTTACTGTTCTCACTGGGCTGGTTACTGCTCTCCACTGGGCTGGTTACTGCTCTCCACTGGGCTGGTTACTGTTCTCCACTGAGCTGGTTACTGCTCTCCACTGGGCTGGTTACTGTTCTCCACTGGGCTGGTTACTGTTCTCCACTGGGCTGGTTACTGCTCTCCACTGGGCTGGGCTGGTTACTGCTCTCCACTGGGCTGGTTGGTTACACTGGGCTGGTTACTGCTCTCCACTGGGCTGGTTACTGTTCTCCACTGGGCTGGTTGGTTACACTGGGCTGGTTACTGCTCTCCACTGGGCTGGTTACTGCTCTCCACTGGGCTGGTTACTGCTCTCCACTGGGCTGGTTACTGCTCTCCACTGGGCTGGTTACTGCTCTCCACCTGGCTGGTTACTGCTCTCCACTGGGCTGGTTACCGTTCTCCACTGGGCTGGTTACCGCTCTCCAATGGGTTGGTTACCGCTCTCCACTGGGCTGGTTACCGCTCTCCACTGGGCTGGTTACTGCTCTCCACTGGGCTGGTTACTGCTCTCCACTGGGCTGGTTACTGCTCTCCACTGGGCTGGTTACTGCTCTCCACTGGGCTGGTTACTGCTCTCCACTGGGCTGGTTACTGCTCTCCACTGGGCTGGTTACTGCTCTCCACTGGGCTGGTTACTGCTCTCCACTGGGCTGGTTACTGCTCTCCACTGGGCTGGTTACTGCTCTCCACTATAAAATAGGACTTATGGAGAATAAAACCTGTAAGTATCAAGGCTTAATTGTAAAACAATCATGTTAATAGTATAACAGATGTGTGCTGCTTCCATCAGCCCCCACCTGTGATTGATGCACCCTTAAATTCCCATGTAAGGGCCTAAGTTCCTCTGCAGATACTAACAAAACAGACCCCCCCCTCCCCCCCCCCTCAGCCTGGGCCCTGTTTGAAGATCCGGCGTGACGAAAAGACAAGGAACAAATAGAGTCAGCAGCCGCTGTGATGTTTTTATCTGGGTCATAACGGGGATGATATGATCACTCTATTGATCTACGGTGGCTCACACTGAACAAATAAAATAAATACATCCTCAATTGTAGATGTCAAAACAGTCAGGGAATGTTATTGGTGTGAAAAATAGGGAGCTGATTGTGTGTGTGAGCGAGCTAC
>NW_027008478.1:0-40000 GCF_036934945.1 Oncorhynchus masou masou | reverse complement strand
CTTCTCTCTTAATGTGTTAACTCTGTTGTCACAGAGAGGTATCCTTCTCCCAGCTCTCTCTAAATGTGATAACTCTGTTGTAACAGAGAGGTATCCTTCTCCCAGCTCTCTTAATGTGTTAACTCTGTTGTAACAGAGAGGTATCCTTCTCCCAGCTCTCTTAATGTGTTAACTCTCTTGTAACAGAGAGGTATCCAGCTCTCTTAATGTGATAACTCTGTTGTCACAGAGAGGTATCCTTCTCCCAGCTCTCTTAATGTGATAACTCTGTTGTCACAGAGAGGTATCCTTCTCCCAGCTCTCTTAATGTGATAACTCTGTTGTCACAGATAATTATCCTGCTCTCTTAATGTGTTAACTCTGTTGTAACAGAGAGGTATCCTTCTCCCAGCTCTCTTAATGTGTTAACTCTGTTGTTACAGAGAGGTATCCTTCTCCCAGCTCTCTAAATGTGATAACTCTGTTGTTACAGAGAGGTATCCTTCTCCCAGCTCTCTTAATGTGATAACTCTGTTGTTACAGAGAGGTATCCTTCTCCCAGCTCTCTAAATGTGATAACTCTGTTGTCACAGAGAGGTATCCTTCTCCCAGCTCTCTTAATGTGTTAACTCTGTTGTAACAGAGAGGTATCCTTCTCCCAGCTCTCTTAATGTGTTAACTCTGTTGTAACAGAGAGTATCCTTCTCCCAGCTCTCTAAATGTGTTAACTCTGTTGTAACAGAGAATTATCCTTCTCCCAGCTCTCTAAATGTGTTAACTCTGTTGTTACAGAGAATTTTCCAGCTCTCTTAATGGGTTAACTCTGTTGTAACAGAGAGGTATCCAGCTCTCTAAATGTGTTAACTCTGTTGTTACAGAGAATTATCCAGCTCTCTTAATGTGTTAACTCTGTTGTTACAGAGAATTATCCAGCTCTCTTAATGTGTTAACTCTGTTGTTACAGAGAATTATCCAGCTCTCTAAATGTGTTAACTCTGTTGTTACAGAGAGGTATCCTTCTCCCAGCTCTCTAAATGTGTTAACTCTGTTGTCAAAGAGAGGTATCCTTCTCCCAGCTCTCTAAATGTGTTAACTCTGTTGTTACAGAGAGGTATCCTTCTCCCAGCTCTAAATGTGTTAACTCTGTTGTCAAAGAGAGGTATCCTTCTCCCAGCTCTCTAAATGTGTTAACTCTGTTGTTACAGAGAGGTATCCTTCTCCCAGCTCTCTAAATGTGTTAACTCTGTTGTCACAGAGAGGTATCCTTCTCCCAGCTCTCTAAATGTGTTAACTCTGTTGTAACAGAGAGGTATCCTTCTCCCAGCTCTCTTAATGTGTTAACTCTGTTGTCACAGAGAGGTATCCTTCTCCCAGCTCTCTTAATGTGATAACTCTGTTGTTACAGAGAGGTATCCTTCTCCCAGCTCTCTTAATGTGTTAACTCTGTTGTTACAGAGAGGTATCCTTCTCCCAGCTCTCTTAATGTGTTAACTCTGTTGTTACAGAGAGGTATCCTTCTCCCAGCTCTCTAAATGTGTTAACTCTGTTGTTACAGAGAGGTATCCTTCTCCCAGCTCTCTAAATGTGTTAACTCTGTTGTAACAGAGAGGTATCCTTCTCCCAGCTCTCTTAATGTGATAACTCTGTTGTAACAGAGAGGTATCCTTCTCCCAGCTCTCTTAATGTGTTAACTCTGTTGTAACAGAGAGGTATCCTTCTCCCTGCTCTCTAAATGTGTTAACTCTGTTGTAACAGAGAGGTATCCTTCTCCCAGCTCTCTTAATGTGTTAACTCTGTTGTAACAGAGAGGTATCCTTCTCCCAGCTCTCTTAATGTGTTAACTCTGTTGTAACAGAGAGGTATCCTTCTCTCTTAATGTGATAACTCTGTTGTAACAGAGAGGTATCCTTCTCCCAGCTCTCTTAATGTGATAACTCTGTTGTAACAGAGAGGTATCCTTCTCCCAGCTCTCTTAATGTGTTAACTCTGTTGTAACAGAGAGGTATCCTTCTCTCTTAATGTGTTAACTCTGTTGTAACAAAGAGGTATCCTTCTCCCAGCTCTCTTAATGTGATAACACTGTTGTAACAGAGAATTATCCAGCTCTCTTAATGTGTTAACTCTGTTGTAACAGAGAGGTATCCTTCTCCCAGCTCTCTAAATGTGTTAACTCTGTTGTCACAGAGAATTATCCAGCTCTCTAAATGTGTTAACTCTGTTGTAACAGAGAGGTATCCTTCTCCCAGCTCTCTAAATGTGTTAACTCTGTTGTCACAGAGAATTATCCAGCTCTCTTAATGTGTTAACTCTGTTGTAACAGAGAGGTATCCTTCTCCCAGCTCTCTAAATGTGATAACTCTGTTGTAACAGAGAGGTATCCTTCTCCCAGCTCTCTAAATGTGATAACTCTGTTGTAACAGAGAGGTATCCTTCTCCCAGCTCTCTAAATGTGTTATCTCTGTTGTAACAGAGAGGTATCCTTCTCCCAGCTCTCTTAATGTGTTAACTCTGTTGTCACAGAGAATTATCCAGCTCCCAGCTCTCTTAATGTGTTAACTCTGTTGTAACAGAGAGGTATCCTTCTCCCAGTTCTCTAAATGTGATAACTCTGTTGTAACAGAGAGGTATCCTTCTCCCAGCTCTCTAAATGTGATAACTCTGTTGTAACAGAGAGGTATCCTTCTCCCAGCTCTCTAAATGTGTTAACTCTGTTGTAACAGAGAGGTATCCTTCTCCCAGCTCTCTAAATGTGTTATCTCTGTTGTAACAGAGAGGTATCCTTCTCCCAGCTCTCTTAATGTGTTAACTCTGTTGTAACAGAGAGGTATCCTTCTCCCAGCTCTCTAAATGTGTTAACTCTGTTGTAACAGAGAGGTATCCTTCTCCCAGCTCTCTAAATGTGTTAACTCTGTTGTCACAGAGAGGTATCCAGCTCCCAGCTCTCTAAATGTGATAACTCTGTTGTTACAGAGAGGTATCCTTCTCCCAGCTCTCTTAATGTGTTAACTCTGTTGTAACAGAGAGGTATCCAGCTCTCTTAATGTGATAACTCTGTTGTTACAGAGAGGTATCCTTCTCCCAGCTCTCTAAATGTGATAACTCTGTTGTAACAGAGAATTATCCTTCTCTCTTAATGTGTTAACTCTGTTGTCACAGAGAGGTATCCTTCTCCCAGCTCTCTAAATGTGATAACTCTGTTGTAACAGAGAGGTATCCTTCTCCCAGCTCTCTTAATGTGTTAACTCTGTTGTAACAGAGAGGTATCCTTCTCCCAGCTCTCTAAATGTGATAACTCTGTTGTAACAGAGAATTATCCTTCTCTCTTAATGTGTTAACTCTGTTGTCACAGAGAGGTATCCTTCTCCCAGCTCTCTAAATGTGATAACTCTGTTGTAACAGAGAGGTATCCTTCTCCCAGCTCTCTTAATGTGTTAACTCTGTTGTAACAGAGAGGTATCCTTCTCCCAGCTCTCTTAATGTGTTAACTCTCTTGTAACAGAGAGGTATCCAGCTCTCTTAATGTGATAACTCTGTTGTCACAGAGAGGTATCCTTCTCCCAGCTCTCTTAATGTGATAACTCTGTTGTCACAGAGAGGTATCCTTCTCCCAGCTCTCTTAATGTGATAACTCTGTTGTCACAGATAATTATCCTGCTCTCTTAATGTGTTAACTCTGTTGTAACAGAGAGGTATCCTTCTCCCAGCTCTCTTAATGTGTTAACTCTGTTGTTACAGAGAGGTATCCTTCTCCCAGCTCTCTAAATGTGATAACTCTGTTGTTACAGAGAGGTATCCTTCTCCCAGCTCTCTTAATGTGATAACTCTGTTGTTACAGAGAGGTATCCTTCTCCCAGCTCTCTTAATGTGTTAACTCTGTTGTAACAGAGAGGTATCCTTCTCCCAGCTCTCTTAATGTGTTAACTCTGTTGTAACAGAGAGGTATCCTTCTCCCAGCTCTCTAAATGTGTTAACTCTGTTGTAACAGAGAATTATCCTTCTCCCAGCTCTCTAAATGTGTTAACTCTGTTGTTACAGAGAATTTTCCAGCTCTCTTAATGGGTTAACTCTGTTGTAACAGAGAGGTATCCAGCTCTCTAAATGTGTTAACTCTGTTGTTACAGAGAATTATCCAGCTCTCTTAATGTGTTAACTCTGTTGTTACAGAGAATTATCCAGCTCTCTTAATGTGTTAACTCTGTTGTTACAGAGAATTATCCAGCTCTCTAAATGTGTTAACTCTGTTGTTACAGAGAGGTATCCTTCTCCCAGCTCTCTAAATGTGTTAACTCTGTTGTCAAAGAGAGTGTATCCTTCTCCCAGCTCTCTAAATGTGTTAACTCTGTTGTTACAGAGAGGTATCCTTCTCCCAGCTCTCTAAATGTGTTAACTCTGTTGTCACAGAGAGGTATCCTTCTCCCAGCTCTCTAAATGTGTTAACTCTGTTGTTACAGAGAGGTATCCTTCTCCCAGCTCTCTTAATGTGTTAACTCTGTTGTAACAGAGAGGTATCCTTCTCCCAGCTCTCTTAATGTGATAACTCTGTTGTTACAGAGAGGTATCCTTCTCCCAGCTCTCTTAATGTGTTAACTCTGTTGTTACAGAGAGGTATCCTTCTCCCAGCTCTCTTAATGTGTTAACTCTGTTGTTACAGAGAGTATCCTTCTCCCAGCTCTCTAAATGTGTTAACTCTGTTGTTAAGAGAGGTATCAGAATGTGTTAACTCTGTTGTAACAGAGAGGTATCCTTCTCCCAGCTCTCTTAATGTGATAACTCTGTTGTAACAGAGAGGTATCCTTCTCCCAGCTCTCTTAATGTGTTAACTCTGTTGTAACAGAGAGGTATCCTTCTCCCAGCTCTCTAAATGTGTTAACTCTGTTGTAACAGAGAGGTATCCTTCTCCCAGCTCTCTTAATGTGTTAACTCTGTTGTAACAGAGAGGTATCCTTCTCCCAGCTCTCTTAATGTGTTAACTCTGTTGTAACAGAGAGGTATCCTTCTCTCTTAATGTGATAACTCTGTTGTAACAGAGAGGTATCCTTCTCCCAGCTCTCTTAATGTGATAACTCTGTTGTAACAGAGAGGTATCCTTCTCCCAGCTCTCTTAATGTGTTAACTCTGTTGTAACAGAGAGGTATCCTTCTCTCTTAATGTGTTAACTCTGTTGTAACAAAGAGGTATCCTTCTCCCAGCTCTCTTAATGTGATAACTCTGTTGTCACAGAGAGGTATCCTTCTCCCAGCTCTCTTAATGTGATAACTCTGTTGTCACAGATAATTATCCTGCTCTCTTAATGTGTTAACTCTGTTGTAACAGAGAGGTATCCTTCTCCCAGCTCTCTTAATGTGTTAACTCTGTTGTTACAGAGAGTATCCTTCTCCCAGCTCTCTAAATGTGATAACTCTGTTGTTACAGAGAGGTATCCTTCTCCCAGCTCTCTTAATGTGATAACTCTGTTGTTACAGAGAGGTATCCTTCTCCCAGCTCTCTTAATGTGTTAACTCTGTTGTAACAGAGAGGTATCCTTCTCCCAGCTCTCTTAATGTGTTAACTCTGTTGTAACAGAGAGGTATCCTTCTCCCAGCTCTCTAAATGTGTTAACTCTGTTGTAACAGAGAATTATCCTTCTCCCAGCTCTCTAAATGTGTTAACTCTGTTGTTACAGAGAATTTTCCAGCTCTCTTAATGGGTTAACTCTGTTGTAACAGAGAGGTATCCAGCTCTCTAAATGTGTTAACTCTGTTGTTACAGAGAATTATCCAGCTCTCTTAATGTGTTAACTCTGTTGTTACAGAGAATTATCCAGCTCTCTTAATGTGTTAACTCTGTTGTTACAGAGAATTATCCAGCTCTCTAAATGTGTTAACTCTGTTGTTACAGAGAGGTATCCTTCTCCCAGCTCTCTAAATGTGTTAACTCTGTTGTCAAAGAGAGGTATCCTTCTCCCAGCTCTCTAAATGTGTTAACTCTGTTGTTACAGAGAGGTATCCTTCTCCCAGCTCTCTAAATGTGTTAACTCTGTTGTCACAGAGAGGTATCCTTCTCCCAGCTCTCTAAATGTGTTAACTCTGTTGTTACAGAGAGGTATCCTTCTCCCAGCTCTCTTAATGTGTTAACTCTGTTGTAACAGAGAGGTATCCTTCTCCCAGCTCTCTTAATGTGATAACTCTGTTGTTACAGAGAGGTATCCTTCTCCCAGCTCTCTTAATGTGTTAACTCTGTTGTTACAGAGAGGTATCCTTCTCCCAGCTCTCTTAATGTGTTAACTCTGTTGTTACAGAGAGGTATCCTTCTCCCAGCTCTCTAAATGTGTTAACTCTGTTGTTACAGAGAGGTATCCTTCTCCCAGCTCTCTAAATGTGTTAACTCTGTTGTAACAGAGAGGTATCCTTCTCCCAGCTCTCTTAATGTGATAACTCTGTTGTAACAGAGAGGTATCCTTCTCCCAGCTCTCTTAATGTGTTAACTCTGTTGTAACAGAGAGGTATCCTTCTCCCTGCTCTCTAAATGTGTTAACTCTGTTGTAACAGAGAGGTATCCTTCTCCCAGCTCTCTTAATGTGTTAACTCTGTTGTAACAGAGAGGTATCCTTCTCCCAGCTCTCTTAATGTGTTAACTCTGTTGTAACAGAGAGGTATCCTTCTCTCTTAATGTGATAACTCTGTTGTAACAGAGAGGTATCCTTCTCCCAGCTCTCTTAATGTGATAACTCTGTTGTAACAGAGAGGTATCCTTCTCCCAGCTCTCTTAATGTGTTAACTCTGTTGTAACAGAGGTATCCTTCTCTCTTAATGTGTTAACTCTGTTGTAACAAAGAGGTATCCTTCTCCCAGCTCTCTTAATGTGATAACACTGTTGTAACAGAGAATTATCCAGCTCTCTTAATGTGTTAACTCTGTTGTAACAGAGAGGTATCCTTCTCCCAGCTCTCTAAATGTGTTAACTCTGTTGTCACAGAGAATTATCCAGCTCTCTAAATGTGTTAACTCTGTTGTAACAGAGAGGTATCCTTCTCCCAGCTCTCTAAATGTGTTAACTCTGTTGTCACAGAGAATTATCCAGCTCTCTTAATGTGTTAACTCTGTTGTAACAGAGAGGTATCCTTCTCCCAGCTCTCTAAATGTGATAACTCTGTTGTAACAGAGAGGTATCCTTCTCCCAGCTCTCTAAATGTGATAACTCTGTTGTAACAGAGAGGTATCCTTCTCCCAGCTCTCTAAATGTGTTATCTCTGTTGTAACAGAGAGGTATCCTTCTCCCAGCTCTCTTAATGTGTTAACTCTGTTGTCACAGAGAATTATCCAGCTCCCAGCTCTCTTAATGTGTTAACTCTGTTGTAACAGAGAGGTATCCTTCTCCCAGTTCTCTAAATGTGATAACTCTGTTGTAACAGAGAGGTATCCTTCTCCCAGCTCTCTAAATGTGATAACTCTGTTGTAACAGAGAGGTATCCTTCTCCCAGCTCTCTAAATGTGTTAACTCTGTTGTAACAGAGAGGTATCCTTCTCCCAGCTCTCTAAATGTGTTATCTCTGTTGTAACAGAGAGGTATCCTTCTCCCAGCTCTCTTAATGTGTTAACTCTGTTGTAACAGAGAGGTATCCTTCTCCCAGCTCTCTAAATGTGTTAACTCTGTTGTAACAGAGAGGTATCCTTCTCCCAGCTCTCTAAATGTGTTAACTCTGTTGTCACAGAGAGGTATCCAGCTCCCAGCTCTAAATGTGATAACTCTGTTGTTACAGAGAGGTATCCTTCTCCCAGCTCTCTTAATGTGTTAACTCTGTTGTAACAGAGAGGTATCCAGCTCTCTTAATGTGATAACTCTGTTGTTACAGAGAGGTATCCTTCTCCCAGCTCTCTAAATGTGATAACTCTGTTGTAACAGAGAATTATCCTTCTCTCTTAATGTGTTAACTCTGTTGTCACAGAGAGGTATCCTTCTCCCAGCTCTCTAAATGTGTTAACTCTGTTGTAACAGAGAGGTATCCTTCTCCCAGCTCTCTAAATGTGTTAACTCTGTTGTAACAGAGAATTATCCTTCTCCCAGCTCTCTAAATGTGTTAACTCTGTTGTTACAGAGAATTTTCCAGCTCTCTTAATGGGTTAACTCTGTTGTAACAGAGAGGTATCCAGCTCTCTAAATGTGTTAACTCTGTTGTTACAGAGAATTATCCAGCTCTCTTAATGTTTAACTCTGTTGTTACAGAGAATTATCCAGCTCTCTTAATGTGTTAACTCTGTTGTTACAGAGAATTATCCAGCTCTCTAAATGTGTTAACTCTGTTGTTACAGAGAGGTATCCTTCTCCCAGCTCTCTAAATGTGTTAACTCTGTTGTCAAAGAGAGGTATCCTTCTCCCAGCTCTCTAAATGTGTTAACTCTGTTGTTACAGAGAGGTATCCTTCTCCCAGCTCTCTAAATGTGTTAACTCTGTTGTCACAGAGAGGTATCCTTCTCCCAGCTCTCTAAATGTGTTAACTCTGTTGTTACAGAGAGGTATCCTTCTCCCAGCTCTCTTAATGTGTTAACTCTGTTGTAACAGAGAGGTATCCTTCTCCCAGCTCTCTTAATGTGATAACTCTGTTGTTACAGAGAGGTATCCTTCTCCCAGCTCTCTTAATGTGTTAACTCTGTTGTTACAGAGAGGTATCCTTCTCCCAGCTCTCTTAATGTGTTAACTCTGTTGTTACAGAGAGGTATCCTTCTCCCAGCTCTCTAAATGTGTTAACTCTGTTGTTACAGAGAGGTATCCTTCTCCCAGCTCTCTAAATGTGTTAACTCTGTTGTAACAGAGAGGCATCCTTCTCCCAGCTCTCTTAATGTGATAACTCTGTTGTAACAGAGAGGTATCCTTCTCCCAGCTCTCTTAATGTGTTAACTCTGTTGTAACAGAGAGGTATCCTTCTCCCTGCTCTCTAAATGTGTTAACTCTGTTGTAACAGAGAGGTATCCTTCTCCCAGCTCTCTTAATGTGTTAACTCTGTTGTAACAGAGAGGTATCCTTCTCCCAGCTCTCTTAATGTGTTAACTCTGTTGTAACAGAGAGGTATCCTTCTCTCTTAATGTGATAACTCTGTTGTAACAGAGAGGTATCCTTCTCCCAGCTCTCTTAATGTGATAACTCTGTTGTAACAGAGAGGTATCCTTCTCCCAGCTCTCTTAATGTGTTAACTCTGTTGTAACAGAGAGGTATCCTTCTCTCTTAATGTGTTAACTCTGTTGTAACAAAGAGGTATCCTTCTCCCAGCTCTCTTAATGTGATAACACTGTTGTAACAGAGAATTATCCAGCTCTCTTAATGTGTTAACTCTGTTGTAACAGAGAGGTATCCTTCTCCCAGCTCTCTAAATGTGTTAACTCTGTTGTCACAGAGAATTATCCAGCTCTCTAAATGTGTTAACTCTGTTGTAACAGAGAGGTATCCTTCTCCCAGCTCTCTAAATGTGTTAACTCTGTTGTCACAGAGAATTATCCAGCTCTCTTAATGTGTTAACTCTGTTGTAACAGAGAGGTATCCTTCTCCCAGCTCTCTAAATGTGATAACTCTGTTGTAACAGAGAGGTATCCTTCTCCCAGCTCTCTAAATGTGATAACTCTGTTGTAACAGAGAGGTATCCTTCTCCCAGCTCTCTAAATGTGTTATCTCTGTTGTAACAGAGAGGTATCCTTCTCCCAGCTCTCTTAATGTGTTAACTCTGTTGTCACAGAGAATTATCCAGCTCCCAGCTCTCTTAATGTGTTAACTCTGTTGTAACAGAGAGGTATCCTTCTCCCAGTTCTCTAAATGTGATAACTCTGTTGTAACAGAGAGGTATCCTTCTCCCAGCTCTCTAAATGTGATAACTCTGTTGTAACAGAGAGTATCCTTCTCCCAGCTCTCTAAATGTGTTAACTCTGTTGTAACAGAGAGGTATCCTTCTCCCAGCTCTCTAAATGTGTTATCTCTGTTGTAACAGAGAGGTATCCTTCTCCCAGCTCTCTTAATGTGTTAACTCTGTTGTAACAGAGAGGTATCCTTCTCCCAGCTCTCTAAATGTGTTAACTCTGTTGTAACAGAGAGGTATCCTTCTCCCAGCTCTCTAAATGTGTTAACTCTGTTGTCACAGAGAGGTATCCAGCTCCCAGCTCTCTAAATGTGATAACTCTGTTGTTACAGAGAGGTATCCTTCTCCCAGCTCTCTTAATGTGTTAACTCTGTTGTAACAGAGAGGTATCCAGCTCTCTTAATGTGATAACTCTGTTGTTACAGAGAGGTATCCTTCTCCCAGCTCTCTAAATGTGATAACTCTGTTGTAACAGAGAATTATCCTTCTCTCTTAATGTGTTAACTCTGTTGTCACAGAGAGGTATCCTTCTCCCAGCTCTCTAAATGTGATAACTCTGTTGTAACAGAGAGGTATCCTTCTCCCAGCTCTCTTAATGTGTTAACTCTGTTGTAACAGAGAGGTATCCTTCTCCCAGCTCTCTAAATGTGATAACTCTGTTGTAACAGAGAATTATCCTTCTCTCTTAATGTGTTAACTCTGTTGTCACAGAGAGGTATCCTTCTCCCAGCTCTCTAAATGTGATAACTCTGTTGTAACAGAGAGGTATCCTTCTCCCAGCTCTCTTAATGTGTTAACTCTGTTGTAACAGAGAGTATCCTTCTCCCAGCTCTCTTAATGTGTTAACTCTCTTGTAACAGAGAGGTATCCAGCTCTCTTAATGTGATAACTCTGTTGTCACAGAGAGGTATCCTTCTCCCAGCTCTCTTAATGTGATAACTCTGTTGTCACAGAGAGTATCCTTCTCCCAGCTCTCTTAATGTGATAACTCTGTTGTCACAGATAATTATCCTGCTCTCTTAATGTGTTAACTCTGTTGTAACAGAGAGGTATCCTTCTCCCAGCTCTCTTAATGTGTTAACTCTGTTGTTACAGAGAGGTATCCTTCTCCCAGCTCTCTAAATGTGATAACTCTGTTGTTACAGAGAGGTATCCTTCTCCCAGCTCTCTTAATGTGATAACTCTGTTGTTACAGAGAGGTATCCTTCTCCCAGCTCTCTTAATGTGTTAACTCTGTTGTAACAGAGAGGTATCCTTCTCCCAGCTCTCTTAATGTGTTAACTCTGTTGTAACAGAGAGGTATCCTTCTCCCAGCTCTCTAAATGTGTTAACTCTGTTGTAACAGAGAATTATCCTTCTCCCAGCTCTCTAAATGTGTTAACTCTGTTGTTACAGAGAATTTTCCAGCTCTCTTAATGGGTTAACTCTGTTGTAACAGAGAGGTATCCAGCTCTCTAAATGTGTTAACTCTGTTGTTACAGAGAATTATCCAGCTCTCTTAATGTGTTAACTCTGTTGTTACAGAGAATTATCCAGCTCTCTTAATGTGTTAACTCTGTTGTTACAGAGAATTATCCAGCTCTCTAAATGTGTTAACTCTGTTGTTACAGAGAATTATCCAGCTCTCTTAATGTGATAACTCTGTTGTCACAGAGAGGTATCCTTCTCCCAGCTCTCTTAATGTGATAACTCTGTTGTTACAGAGAATTATCCAGCTCTCTTAATGTGATAACTCTGTTGTACCAGAGAGGTATCCTTCTCCCAGCTCTCTTAATGTGATAACTCTGTTGTCACGGAGAGGTATCCTTCTCCCAGCTCTCTAAATGTGTTAACTCTGTTGTAACAGAGAGGTATCCTTCTCCCAGCTCTCTAAATGTGATAACTCTGTTGTCACGGAGAAGTATCCTGCGCCCAGCCCAGCTTATCGTGATAACGGTAACAGACTAGTGCGTTCAGTAACATATTGATGTTCAGTAACAGACAACCAGCTAGCTGCTTGATAGATGACCCAATCTAATACAACAACGTTGATATTACAAACGGACACGGATCAATATTCCAACGTGCCTTTTTCGATCCCGACACTTCGACTTCTTCTGAGAGAGAACAGACTGAAGGACGATTCTAGAAGTGTATTGTGACCACTGATAAGGAAGGAGACGCGTCACAACGCTCCAGCTGACAGGGACGAGACATCTAAACATACATACTGCTGTCCTCAACATCTGAACAGAGGGAGGGAGGAAAGGAGGGGAGGAGAGGGAAGTGATATCTCAAGCTCTGTAGATGACATGCCAGGCCCCAGAGACCTCTGTCTATCTGATGCAATGCCTCCACCCACCCACCCACCCTCTCTCTCTCTCCCTCTCTCCCTCTCTCCCTCCCTCCGTTAGAATGCTTTAGCATCTACTTATACATTCACTTTCCTGCTGCGGAGGCTGTGTGTGTGTGTGTCTCAGATCCTACTGGGGTACACTGTGCTCCTCTCTACAGTAACTCTGACAGGCGTTTGAGAAGGAGACGCTACCCAAACCCAAACCTGATAGCTCTACACCACCTGCCATAGCTCTGCACCACCTGCCATGAGGCTAACTCTGCACCCCCTGCCATGAGGCCAGCTTTATACCACCTGCCATGAGGCTAGCTTTATACCACCTGCCATGAGGCTAGCTCTGCACAACCTGCCATGAGGCTAACTTTATACCACCTGCCATGAGGCTAGCTCTGCACAACCTGCCATGAGGCTAACTTTATACCACCTGCCATGAGGCTAGCTCTGCACCACCTGCCATGAGGCTAGCTCTGCACAACCTGCCATGAGGCTAACTTTATACCACCTGCCATGAGGCTAGCTCTGCACAACCTGCCATGAGGCTAACTTTATACCACCTGCCATGAGGCTAGCTCTGCACCCCCTGCCATGAGGCTAGCTCTGCACCCCCTGCCATGAGGCTAGCTCTGCACCACCTGCCATGAGGCTAACTTTATACCACCTGCCATGAGGCTAGCTCTGCACCCCCTGCCATGAGGCTAGCTCTGCACCCCCTGCCATGAGGCTAGCTCTGCACCACCTGCCATGAGGTTAGCTCTGCACCACCTGCCATGAGGCTAGCTCTGCACCACCTGCCATGAGGCTAACTTTATACCACCTGCCATGTGGCCAGCTCTGCACCCCCTGCCATGAGGCTAGCTTTATACCACCTGCCATGAGGCTAGCTCTGCACAACCTGCCATGAGGCTAACTTTATACCACCTGCCATGAGGCTAGCTCTGCACCCCCTGCCATGAGGCTAGCTTTATACCACCTGCCATGAGGCTAGCTCTGTACAACCTGCCATGAGGCTAACTTTATACCACCTGCCATGAGGTTAGCTCTGCACCCCCTGCCATGAGGCTACCTCTGCACCACCTGCCATGAGGCTAGCTCTGCACCACCTGCCATGAGGCTAGCTCTGTACAACCTGCCATGAGGCTAACTTTATACCACCTGCCATGAGGCTAGCTCTGCACACCCTGCCATGAGGCTAGCTTTATACCACCTGCCATGAGGCTAGCTCTGTACAACCTGCCATGAGGCTAGCTCTGCACCACCTGCCATGAGGCTAGCTCTGCACCCCCTGCCATGAGGTTAGCTCTGCACCACCTGCCATGAGGCTAGCTCTGCACCACCTGCCATGAGGCTAGCTCTGCACCACCTGCCATGAGGCCAGCTCTGCACCCCCTGCCATGAGGCTAGCTCTGCACCCCCTGCCATGAGGCTAACTTTATACCACCTGCCATGAGGCTAGCTCTGCACCCCCTGCCATGAGACTAGCTCTGCACCCCCTGCCATGAGGCTAACTTTATACCACCTGCCATGAGGCTAGCTCTGCACCACCTGCCATGAGGCTAGCTTTATACCACCTGCCATGAGGCTAGCTCTGCACAACCTGCCATGAGGCTAACTTTATACCACCTGCCATGAGGCTAGCTCTGCACCCCCTGCCATGAGGCTAGCTCTGCACCACCTGCCATGAGGCTAGCTCTGCACCCCCTGCCATGAGGCTAGCTCTGCACCCCCTGCCATGAGGCTAGCTCTGCACCACCTGCCATGAGGTTAGCTCTGCACCCCCTGCCATGAGGCTAGCTCTGCACCCCCTGCCATGAGGCTAGCTCTGCACAAACTGCCATGAGGCTAACTTTATACCACCTGCCATGAGGCTAGCACTGCACCACCTGCCATGAGGCTAGCTCTGCACCCCCTGCCATGAGGCTAGCTCTGCACAAACTGCCATGAGGCTAACTTTATACCACCTGCCATGAGGCTAGCTCTGCACCCCCTGCCATGAGGCTAGCTTTATACCACCTGCCATGAGGCTAGCTCTGCACAACCTGCCATGAGGCTAACTTTATACCACCTGCCATGAGGCTAGCTCTGCACCCCCTGCCATGAGGCTAGCTCTGCACCACCTGCCATGAGGCTAGCTCTGCACCCCCTGCCATGAGGCTAGCTCTGCACCCCCTGCCATGAGGCTAGCTCTGCACCACCTGGCATGAGGCTAGCACTGCACCACCTGCCATGAGGCTAGCTCTGCACCCCCTGCCATGAGGCTAGCTCTGCACAAACTGCCATGAGGCTAGCTCTGCACCACCTGCCATGAGGCTAGCTCTGCACCCCCTGCCATGAGGCTAGCTCTGCACCACCTGCCATGAGGCTAGCTCTGCACCACCTGCCATGAGGCTAGCTCTGCACCCCCTGCCATGAAGCTAGCTCTGCACCACCTGCCATGAGGCTAGCTCTGCACCACCTGCCATGAGGCTAGCTCTGCACCACCTGCCATGAGGCCAGCTCTGCACCACCTGCCATGAGGCTAGCTCTGCACCCCCTGCCATGAGGCTAGCTCTGCACAACCTGCCATGAGGCTAACTTTATACCACCTGAAATGAGGCTAGCTCTGCACCCCCTGCCATGAGGCTAGCTCTGCACCACCTGCCATGAGGCTAGCTCTGCACCACCTGCCATGAGGCTAGCTCTGCACCACCTGCCATGAGGCTAGCTCTGCACCACCTGCCATGAGGCTAGCTCTGCACCACCTGCCATGAGGCTAGCTCTGCACCACCTGCCATGAGGCTAGCTCTGCACAACCTGCCATGAGGCTAGCTCTGCAACACCTGCCATGAGGAATAGCTCTGCACCACCTGCCATGAGGCTAGCTCTGCACCACCTGCCATGAGGCTAGCTCTGCACCACCTGCCATGAGGCCAGCTCTGCACCACCTGCCATGAGGCTAGCTCTGCACCACCTGCCATGAGGCTAGCTCTGCACCACCTGCCATGAGGCTAGCTCTGCACCCCCTGCCATGAGGCTAGCTCTGCACCACCTGCCATGAGGCTAACTTTATACCACCTGCCATGAGGCTAGCTCTGCACAACCTGCCATGAGGCTAACTTTATACCACCTGCCATGACGCTAGCTCTGCACCCCCTGCCATGAGGCTAGCTCTGCACCACCTGCCATGAGGCTAGCTCTGCACCACCTGCCATGAGGCTAGCTCTGCACCACCTACCATGAGGCTAGCTCTGCACCCCCTGCCATGAGGCTAGCTCTGCACCACCTGCCATGAGGCTAGCTCTGCACCACCTGCCATGAGGCTAACTTTATACCACCTGCCATGAGGCTAGCTCTGCACCACCTGCCATAGCTCTGCACCACCTGCCACGAGGCTAACTTTATACCACCTGCCATGAGGCTAGCTCTGCACCACCTGCCATGAGGCTAGCTCTGCACCACCTGCCATGAGGCTAGCTCTGCACCACCTGCCATGAGGCTAGCTCTGCACCACCTGCCATGAGGCTAGCTCTGCACCACCTGCCATGAGGCTAGCTCTGCACCCCCTGCCATGAGGCTAGCTCTGCACCCCCTGCCATGAGGCTAGCTCTGCACCACCTGGCATGAGGCTAGCACTGCACCACCTGCCATGAGGCTAGCTCTGCACCCCCTGCCATGAGGCTAGCTCTGCACAAACTGCCATGAGGCTAGCTCTGCACCACCTGCCATGAGGCTAGCTCTGCACCCCCTGCCATGAGGCTAGCTCTGCACCACCTGCCATGAGGCTAGCTCTGCACCACCTGCCATGAGGCTAGCTCTGCACCCCCTGCCATGAGGCTAGCTCTGCACCACCTGCCATGAGGCTAGCTCTGCACCACCTGCCATGAGGCTAGCTCTGCACCACCTGCCATGAGGCTAGCTCTGCACCACCTGCCATGAGGCTAGCTCTGCACCACCTGCCATGAGGCTAGCTCTGCACCACCTGCCATGAGGCTAGCTCTGCACCACCTGCCATGAGGCTAGCTCTGCACCCCCTGCCATGAGGTTAGCTCTGCACCACCTGCCATGTGGCCAGCTCTGCACCCCCTGCCATGAGGCTAGCTCTGCACCACCTGCCATGAGGCTAGCTCTGCACCACCTGCCATAGCTCTGCACCACCTGCCACGAGGCAGAGTTAAACACACCAGACTGTGTTAGCCCTATGAGCTAAAGCCAATGTCTATGGGTAAAGAGTCTAGCTCCATTTTCAGATATTATACGTTTCTAATTTTGTCAGATAATCGTTTTCATTGCCAGTTGAGGAATACTCTTAGCTAGTTAGCTAACGTTACATGTATGATCTGTGAAGAAGCTCTAGAAAAGAGGCTTGAGTTCGCCAGTTGGATTTTTTTCGAGTTGGATGACAGATTTTTCCCAGTTTTTTGTTGTTGTTGAGTTCCCTGTTGTTTTTGAACTCAGCATTAGAGTTGGGATTATGGTTCCTTTTCTTTTAACCTAGCTAGCTAGCTGCATGTCTAAACAAAAGACTTCACTATGCCAGTAACCATTCCACTGTATCGTTTACACCTGCTGTATCCTGTGATAGATAAACGTATTGATTTGATAAAGTGTGTTTAGGATACAGGCTGACTAGAAGAAGTGTAGTTAGGATACAGGCCGACTAGAAGAAGTGTATTTAGGATACAGGCCGACTAGAAGAAGTGTATTTAGGATACAGGCCGACTAGAAGAAGTGTATTTAGGATACAGGCCGACTAGAAGAAGTGTATTTAGGATACAGGCCGACTAGAAGAAGTGTAGTTAGGATACAGGCCGACTAGAAGAAGTGTAGTTAGGATCCAGACCGACTAGAAGAAGTGTAGTTAGGATACAGGCCGACTAGAAGAAGTGTATTTAGGATACAGGCCGACTAGAAGAAGTGTATTTAGGATACAGGCCGACTAGAAGAAGTGTATTTAGGATACAGGCCGACTAGAAGAAGTGTATTTAGGATACAGGCCGACTAGAAGAAGTGTAGTTAGGATACAGGCCGACTAGAAGAAGTGTAGTTAGGATCCAGACCGACTAGAAGAAGTGTAGTTAGGATACAGGCCGACTAGAAGAAGTGTATTTAGGATACAGGCCGACTAGAAGAAGTGTATTTAGGATACAGGCCGACTAGAAGAAGTGTAGTTAGGATCCAGACCGACTAGAAGAAGTGTATTTAGGATACAGGCCGACTAGAAGAAGTGTATTTAGGATACAGGCCGACTAGAAGAAGTGTATTTAGGATACAGACCGACTAGAAGAAGTGTAGTTAGGATACAGGCCAACTAGAAGAAGTGTATTAGGATACAGGCCGACTAGAAGAAGTGTATTTAGGATACAGGCCGACTAGAAGAAGTGTAGTTAGGATACAGACCGACTAGAAGAAGTGTATTTAGGATACAGGCCGACTAGAAGAAGTGTATTTAGGATACAGGCCGACTAGAAGAAGTGTATTTAGGATACAGGCCGATTAGAAGAAGTGTATTTAGGATACAGGCCGACTAGAAGAAGTGTATTTAGGATACAGGCCGACTAGAAGAAGTGTATTTAGGATACAGGCCAACTAGAAGAAGTGTATTTAGGATACAGGCCGACTAGAAGAAGTGTAGTTAGGATACAGACCGACTAGAAGAAGTGCATTTAGGATACAGGCCGATTAGAAGAAGTGTATTTAGGATACAGGCCAACTAGAAGAAGTGTATTTAGGATACAGGCCAACTAGAAGAAGTGTATTTAGGATACAGGCCGACTAGAAGAAGTGTAGTTAGGATACAGACCGACTAGAAGAAGTGTATTTAGGATACAGGCCGACTAGAAGAAGTGTATTTAGGATACAGGCCAACTAGAAGAAGTGTATTTAGGATACAGGCCGACTAGAAGAAGTGTATTTAGGATACAGGCCGACTAGAGGAAGTGTATTTAGGATACAGGCCGACTAGAAGAAGTGTATTTAGGATACAGGCCGACTAGAAGAAGTGTATTTAGGATACAGGCCGACTAGAAGAAGTGTATTTAGGATACAGGCCGACTAGAAGAAGTGTATTTAGGATACAGGCCGACTAGAAGAAGTGTATTTAGGATACAGGCCGACTAGAAGAAGTGTATTTAGGATACAGGCCGACTAGAAGAAGTGTATTTAGGATACAGGCCGACTAGAGGAAGTGTATTTAGGATACAGGCCGACTAGAAGAAGTGTATTTAGGATACAGGCCGACTAGAAGAAGTGTATTTAGGATACAGGCCGACTAGAAGAAGTGTATTTAGGATACAGGCCGACTAGAAGAAGTGTATTTAGGATACAGGCCGACTAGAAGAAGTGTATTTAGGATACAGGCCGACTAGAAGAAGTGTATTTAGGATACAGGCAGACTAGAAGAAGTGTATTTAGGATACAGGCAGACTAGAAGAAGTGTATTTAGGATACAGGCCAACTAGAAGAAGTGTATTAGGATACAGGCCAACTAGAAGAAGTGTATTTAGGATACAGGCCGACTAGAAGAAGTGTATTTAGGATACAGGCAGACTAGTAGAAGTGTATTTAGGATACGGGCCGACTAGAAGAAGTGTATTTAGGATACAGGCCGACTAGAAGAAGTGTATTTAGGATACAGTATATTTTTACTTCTACCCTTTTCTACTACGTTCACCACATTCAGTCTTGAAATCTTTTGTTTTTTTACTACACTGCGAATCCTTAAAGAGATGGGTGGGGCTAAGGCTTAAGAGGGTGTGAACGATGCAGAATAGGGGGCGGAGACAAGAAGAGCTCTCCACTTGGTGTACCAACACATTCACAGGCCATTTTCTCAAAAGTGGGGTTACAAGTTTATCAACTTTCAAAGCAGAATGACTTTCTCATTGTTCCTCAACTGCAGTGTACGATGTACCATTTTCTAGCTTTAAGTCTCTACTTTTATCTAATGTAAAAAAAAAAACATAATTTCAAATGTTGCTATTGCATTTTCCAATATACAGACACAGCCAATGTGTTTTAATAAAATCAACTTGATGCATCGAGCTTGTCTGATGCTTTAAGCCCACTGTTTGATGAAATAAGACACAAATGCCTCAAGAGGGAGCCAGAGATCTAGATCACCAGAAGAAGAAAAACTCAACCTGACCCTCCCATCTGCCTCCCTCTCCTGCTGGCTGTCTCAGATTCTGCCGTTATTCTCCAGAAGTTGCCGGTAGTAAAAGGCTACATGAGGAGTCGGCAACTTTTCTCATGTGGTAACGCCAATTTATCTTTACCATTTCTACCGCTCTGAGTGACAGTTGTGGCTTTCACATGGAACAGGTATCATTTCATTTATAATAACATCTTCGTATCTTAAAATCATTGTCATGAGGTTGATCAACATTATATCTAAATGAAAATGATACAAACCTGAAAACTTCTATTCCCATTACCAACTATGTAAAAACGGCCTACATTGGAAACCAACAAATAAAAACCAGCCCACAGCTAGAAAATAACCTGATTAAGAATAACTATCCTATAAATCACACTGTCTACACATGGCCTGTCTGCAAGGAACTAGAAACATTGTATCAACTACTAATCTGATCAACATACTGTAACTATCCTATAAATCACATTGTCTACACATGGCCTGTCTGCAAGGAACTAGAAACATTGTATCAACTATTAACCTGATAAACATACTGTAACTATCCTATAAATCACATTGTCTACACATGGCCTGTCTGCAAGGAACTAGAAACATTGTATCAACTATTAACCTGATTAAAAATAACTATCCTATAAATCACATTGTCTTCACATGGCCTGTCTGCAAGGAACTAGAAACATTGTATCAACTATTAACCTGATAAAAATAACTATCCTATAAATCACACTGTCTACACATGGCCTGTCTGCAAGGAACTAGAAACATTGTATCAACTATTAACCTGATTAAAAATAACTATCCTATAAATCACATTGTCTACACATGGCCTGTCTGCAAGGAACTAGAAACATTGTATCAACTATTAACCTGATTAAAAATAACTATCCTATAAATCACATTGTCTACACATGGCCTGTCTGCAAGGAACTAGAAACATTGTATCAACTATTAACCTGATTAAAAATAACTATCCTATAAATCACATTGTCTACACATGGCCTGTCTGCAAGGAACTAGAAACATTGTATCAACTATTAACCTGATTAAAAATAACTATCCTATAAATCACATTGTCTACACATGGCCTGTCTGCAAGGAACTAGAAACATTGTATCAACTATTAACCTGATTAAAAATAACTATCCTATAAATCACATTGTCTACACATGGCCTGTCTGCAAGGAACTAGAAACATTGTATCAACTATTAACCTGATTAAAATAACTATCCTATAAATCACATTGTCTACACATGGCCTGTCTGCAAGGAACTAGAAACATTGTATCAACTACTAATCTGATAAACATACTGTAACTATCCTATAAATCACATTGTCTTCACATGGCCTGTCTGCAAGGAACTAGAAACATTGTATCAACTACTAATCTGATAAAAATAACTATCCTATAAATCACATTGTCTACACATGGCCTGTCTGCAAGGAACTAGAAACATTGTATCAACTACTAATCTGATCAACATACTGTAACTATCCTATAAATCACATTGTCTACACATGGCCTGTCTGCAAGGAACTAGAAACATTGTATCAACTATTAACCTGATTAAAAATAACTATCCTATAAATCACATTGTCTACACATGGCCTGTCTGCAAGGAACTAGAAACATTGTATCAACTATTAACCTGATTAAAATAACTATCCTATAAATCACACTGTCTACACATGGCCTGTCTGCAAGGAACTAGAAACATTGTATCAACTACTAATCTGATCAACATACTGTAACTATCCTATAAATCACATTGTCTACACATGGCCTGTCTGCAAGGAACTAGAAACATTGTATCAACTATTAACCTGATTAAAAATAACTATCCTATAAATCACATTGTCTACACATGGCCTGTCTGCAAGGAACTAGAAACATTGTATCAACTATTAACCTGATTAAAATAACTATCCTATAAATCACATTGTCTTCACATGGCCTGTCTGCAAGGAACTAGAAACATTGTATCAACTACTAATCTGATAAACATACTGTAACTATCCTATAAATCACATTGTCTACACATGGCCTGTCTGCAAGGAACTAGAAACATTGTATCAACTACTAATCTGATAAACATACTGTAACTATCCTATAAATCACATTGTCTACACATGGCCTGTCTGCAAGGAACTAGAAACATTGTATCAACTACTAATCTGATAAACATACTGTAACTATCCTATAAATCACATTGTCTACACATGGCCTGTCTGCAAGGAACTAGAAACATTGTATCAACTACTAATCTGATAAACATACTGTAACTATCCTATAAATCACATTGTCTTCACATGGCCTGTCTGCAAGGAACTAGAAACATTGTATCAACTACTAACCTGATTAAAAATAACTATCCTATAAATCACATTGTCTACACATGGCCTGTCTGCAAGGAACTAGAAACATTGTATCAACTACTAACCTGATTAAAAATAACTATCCTATAAATCACATTGTCTACACATGGCCTGTCTGCAAGGAACTAGAAACATTGTATCAACTACTAATCTGATAAAAATAACTATCCTATAAATCACATTGTCTACACATGGCCTGTCTGCAAGGAACTAGAAACATTGCATCAACTATTAACCTGATAAACATACTGTAACTATCCTATAAATCACATTGTCTACACATGGCCTGTCTGCAAGGAACTAGAAACATTGTATCAACTATTAACCTGATTAAAAATAACTATCCTATAAATCACATTGTCTACACATGGCCTGTCTGCAAGGAACTAGAAACATTGTATCAACTATTAACCTGATTAAAAATAACTATCCTATAAATCACATTGTCTACACATGGCCTGTCTGCAAGGAACTAGAAACATTGTATCAACTATTAACCTGATTAAAAATAACTATCCTATAAATCACATTGTCTACACATGGCCTGTCTGCAAGGAACTAGAAACATTGTATCAACTACTAATCTGATAAAAATAACTATCCTATAAATCACATTGTCTACACATGGCCTGTCTGCAAGGAACTAGAAACATTGTATCAACTATTAACCTGATTAAAAATAACTATCCTATAAATCACATTGTCTACACATGGCCTGTCTGCAAGGAACTAGAAACATTGTATCAACTATTAATCTGATCAACATACTGTAACTATCCTATAAATCACATTGTCTACACATGGCCTGTCTGCAAGGAACTAGAAACATTGTATCAACTATTAACCTGATTAAAAATAACTATCCTATAAATCACATTGTCTACACATGGCCTGTCTGCAAGGAACTAGAAACATTGTATCAACTATTAACCTGATTAAAAATAACTATCCTATAAATCACACTGTCTACACATGGCCTGTCTGCAAGGAACTAGAAACATTGTATCAACTATTAACCTGATTAAAAATAACTATCCTATAAATCACACTGTCTACACATGGCCTGTCTGCAAGGAACTAGAAACATTGTATCAACTATTAACCTGATTAAAAATAACTATCCTATAAATCACACTGTCTACACATGGCCTGTCTGCAAGGAACTAGAAACATTGTATCAACTATTAACCTGATTAAAAATAACTATCCTATAAATCACACTGTCTACACATGGCCTGTCTGCAATGAACTAGAAACATTGTATCAACTACTAATCTGATAAACATACTGTAACTATCCTATAAATCACACTGTCTACACATGGCCTGTCTGCAAGGAACTAGAAACATTGTATCAACTACTAATCTGATCAACATACTGTAACTATCCTATAAATCACATTGTCTACACATGGCCTGTCTGCAAGGAACTAGAAACATTGTATCAACTATTAACCTGATTAAAAATAACTATACTATAAATCACATTGTCTACACATGGCCTGTCTGCAAGGAACTAGAAACATTGTATCAACTATTAACCTGATTAAAAATAACTATACTATAAATCACATTGTCTACACATGGCCTGTCTGCAAGGAACTAGAAACATTGTATCAACTATTAACCTGATTAAAAATAACTATACTATAAATCACACTGTCTTCACATGGCCTGTCTGCAAGGAACTAGAAACATTGTATCAACTATTAACCTGATTAAAAATAACTATACTATAAATCACATTGTCTACACATGGCCTGTCTGCAAGGAACTAGAAACATTGTATCAACTACTAATCTGATAAACATACTGTAACTATCCTATAAATCACATTGTCTACACATGGCCTGTCTGCAAGGAACTAGAAACATTGTATCAACTACTAATCTGATAAACATACTGTAACTATCCTATAAATCACATTGTCTACACATGGCCTGTCTGCAAGGAACTAGAAACATTGTATCAACTATTAACTTGGAGAGCTAGCAAACTTGCAACATTGTTTAAAATATTCTGGGCCCTCCTGCACCAGTGAGCTCGGGACAGAAACAGCTGTAGGCTATTTACACAAGGGATAATCAGTAATAATCAGCTTATTTTAGGACTTTTCCACTGGATCAGAGCATGAACTTTATCCCCTTCACGCTGAGTGGTTAATGAAAGGGAGAGAGAGTGCTGGAAAGATTGTTTTTTTTCCAGATACGTTGAGGAACTATTGTCATTCTCAATGGATGTAAAAACAGACTTTGTTCACTTGCTGTTTGAGGTGGAGAAAACATCACTGATGCTCCACAGTTTATTACTGGTGGGGCGCAATTAGATGCCTACAGACTACAAGGTAGACAACAGGGTAGACTATAGGGTAGACTATAGGGTAGACTACAGGGTAGACTATAGGGTAGACTACAGGGTAGACTATAGGGTAGACAATAGCCTATAGGGTAGACTATAGAGTAGAGTATAGGGTAGACTATAGGGTATACTATAGACTATAGGGTAGACTATAGAGTAGACTATAGGGTAGACTATAGGGTAGACTACATGGTAGACTACAGGGTAGACTACAGGGTAGACTATAGCCTATAGGGTAGACTATAGGGTAGACTATAGACTATAGGGTAGACTATAGGGTAGACTATAGACTATAGGGTATACAGAGTAGACTATAGGGTAGACTGTAGAGTAGACTATAGGGTAGACTATAGACTATAGGGTAGACTATAGGGTAGACTATAGAGTAGCCTATAGGGTAGACTATAAGGTAGACTATAGAGTAGACTATAGAGTAGACAATAGGGTAGACTATAGCGTAGACTATAGGGTAGAAAAATAGACTATAGGGTAGACTATAGGCTAGACTATAGAGTAGACTATAGGGTAGACTATAGGGTAGACTATAGGGTAGACAATAGGGTAGACAATAGGGTAGACAATAGGGTAGACTAATGGGTAGACTAATGGGTAGACTATAGGGTAGACTATAGGGTAGAAAAATAGACTTTAGGGTAGACTATAGGCTAGACTATAGAGTAGACTATAGGGTAGACTATAGGGTAGACTATAGACTATAGGGTAGACTATAGGGTAGACTATAGACTATAGGGTAGACTATAGGGTAGACTATAGGGTAGTCTAAAGGATAGACTATAGACTACAGGGTAGACTATAGACTATAGGGTAGACTATAGCTTATAGGGTAGAATATAGGGTAGACTATAGGTTAGACTATAGACTATAGGGTAGAATATAGGGTAGACTACAGTGTAGACTATAGGGTAGACTATAGGGTAGAAAAATAGACTATAGGGTGACTAGAGTAGATAATTGGGTAGATAATAGGGTAGACTACAGAGTAGACTATAGGGTAGACGATAGGGTAGACGATAGGGTAGACGATAGGGTAGACGATAGGGTAGACGATAGACTATAGGGTAGACTATAGGGTAGACAATAGGGTAGACAATAGGGTAGACTATAGGGTAGACTAAAGGATAGACTATAGACTACAGGGTAGACTATAGACTATAGGGTAGACTATAGACTATAGGGTAGAATATAGGGTAGACTATAGGGTAGACTATAGACTATAGGGTAGACTATAGGGTAGTCTAAAGGATAGACTATAGACTACAGGGTAGACTATAGACTAGACTATAGACTATAGGGTAGAATATAAGGTAGACTACAGTGTAGACTATAAGGTAGACTATAGGCCTGCTCAGAAAATTGACTATTACTAAATTTTGCAAAACTCGAAAATGGAATGATTTAACACCAAAACGTGTTTCTCACGGGTTTGTGCTCTGAAAACAACATCTCCAGTCCGACAGTCAGAATAGATTATAGATGATAAATTAAATTAACGGTAATTAATACTGGTGATAAATGTAATAAATTAATGATAGACACTAACAATCAAAAGCAAACAACTCACACAATGAAGTCATTAAACAATGAATGTGCACAAATTGGCGGGAGAGACATACATTGTGCAATTTAGCCACTCTCCCCAGCGGCCCTGACAATGGATTAGTCTCGGCCCTGACAGTGGATTAGTCTCGGCCCTGACAATGGATTAGTCTCGGCCTTCACAATGGATTAGTCTCGTCCTTCACAATGGATTAGTCTCGGCCCTGACAGTGGATTAGTCTCAACCTTCACATTGGATTAGTCTCGGCCCTGACAGTGGATTAGTCTCAACCTTCACATTGGATTAGTCTCGGCCCTGACAGTGGATTAGTCTCAACCTTCACATTGGATTAGTCTCGGCCCTGACAGTGGATTAGTCTCAACCTTCACATTGGATTAGTCTCGGCCCTGACAGTGGATTAGTCTCAACCTTCACATTGGATTAGTCTCGGACTTCACAATGGATTGGTCTCGGCCCTCACATTGGATTAGTCTCGGCCTTCACATTGGATTAGTCTCGGCCTTCACAATGGATTAGTCTCGGCCTTCACAATGGATTAGTCTCGGCCTTCACAATGGATTAGTCTCGGCCTTCACAATGAATTAGTCTCGGCCTTCACAATGGATTAGTCTCGGCCTTCACAATGGATTAGTCTCGGCCTTCACAATGGATTAGTCTCAGCCTTCACAATGGATTAGTCTCGGCCTTCACAATGGATTAGTCTCGGCCTTCACAATGGATTAGTCTCGGCCTTCACAATGGATTCGTTTCGGCCCTGACAGTGGATTAGTCTCAACCTTCACATTGGATTAGTCTCGGACTTCACAATGGATTAGTCTCAGCCTTCACAATGGATTAGTCTCGGCCTTCATAATGGATTAGTCTCGGCCTTCACAATGGATTAGTCTCGGCCTTCACATTGGATTAGTCTCGGCCTTCACATTGGATTAGTCTCGGCCTTCACATTGGATTAGTCTCGGCCTTCACAATGGATTAGTCTCGGCCTTCACAATGGATTAGTCTCGGCCTTCACATTGGATTAGTCTCGGCCTTCACAATGGATTAGTCTCGGCCTTCACAATGGATTAGTCTCGGCCTTCACAATGGATCAGTCTCGGCCTTCACAATGGATCAGTCTCGGCCTTCACATTGGATCAGTCTCGGCCTTCACATTGGATCAGTCTCGGCCTTCACATTGGATCAGTCTCGGCCTTCACAATGGATTAGTCTCGGCCTTCACAATGGATTAGTCTCGGCCTTCACAATGGATTAGTCTCGGCCTTCACAATGGATTAGTCTCGGCCCTGACAATGGATTAGTCTCGGCCCTGACAATGGATTAGTCTCGGCCCTGACAATGGATTAGTCTCGGCCTTCACATTGGATTAGTCTCGGCCTTCACATTGGATTAGTCTCGGCCTTCACATTGGATTAGTCTCGGCCTTCACAATGGATTAGTCTCGGCCTTCACAATGGATTAGTCTCGGCCTTCACATTGGATTAGTCTCGGCCTTCACATTGGATTAGTCTCGGCCTTCACATTGGATTAGTCTCGCCCCTCAATGGATTAGTCTCGCCCCTCAATGGATTAGTTCACTAAAATGAGCGCGAATAAGACAGGAGTCTCATGTGCCATAAATAATATATATATATTTGCTACTGCTCGACCCCAAAACATAGACCAACAGCCTATTGGCCAAAAAAATCGACCAGTCGACTAATTGGGGTCAGCCCGAATAAGCACACAGCAATATAAACACTATGAACCCACTGGGCAAAAACTGGTTTGATCAACGTTGTTTCCACGTCACTTCAACAAAATAATTCCACGTGATGATGTTGAGTCAATGTGTAAAACCGATTGGATTTGTAATTTCGTATTTTTGTCACCCAACGTCTAACCTAAATCCAATGACGTGGGGAATTGTTTGGTTGATTTGAATTGAATTTGGTGAATTGTTTGGTTGATTTGAATTGAATTTGGTGAATTGTTTGGTTGATTTGAATTGAATTTGGTGAATTGTTTGGTTAATTTGAATTGAATTTGGTGAATTGTTTGGTTGATTTGAATTGAATTTGGTGAATTGTTTGGTTGATTTGAATTGGGTGAATTGTTTGGTTGATTTGAATTGAATTTGGTGAATTGTTTGGTTGATTTGAATTGAATTTGGTTAATTGTTTGGTTGAATTCACATATTTTGACAAATCAACCAAATTGAAATCAAAACTAGACATTGAACTGATATCTGTGCCCAGGGAGCAATGTTAGCCACAACTCACCCTGGCAGAATCCGTCAATCTCCTCATGTCCCAGACTACAGACGCATCGCCCCAGAGGAACCAGCCAGTCCCCGTCCGCCCCACAGTACAGTTTGGGCGTATCCCTCTCCTCTGCGTTCTCCACGCACGCTCCCCGCACCTCCACCAGCGAGGAGGAGTCGACCCTTGGTACCGTGTCTGGGAACGTTGCCAGGTTCCTCAGAGTGGATGGACAGCGCTTCGATAAGGAGAGAGATAGAAAGTCAGTACAGGGCCTTGTAAAAGTATTCATCCCCCTTGGAGTTTTTGTTTCATTACAACCTGTCATTTAAATGGATTTTTATTTGGATTTATGTGATGGACAAACACAAAATAGTCCAAATTGGTGAAAAAAACAACACTTGTTTGAAAAAAATTCAAAAAATAAATAAATGAAAAGTGGTGTGTGCATATGTATTCACCCCTTTTCTATGAAGCCCCTAAATAAGAACCAATTACCTCCAGAAGCCACATAATTAGTTAAATAAAGTCCACCTGTGTGTAATCTAAGTGTCACATGATCTCAGTATATATACACCTGTTCTGAAAGGCCCCAGAGTCTGCAACACCACTAAGCAAGCGGCACCATGAAGACCAAGGAGCTCTCCAAACAGGTCATGGACAAAGTTGTGGAGAAGTACAGATCAGGGTTAGGTTAAAAAAATATATCAGAAACTTTGAACATCCCACAGAGCACCATTAAATCCATTATTAAAAATGGAAAGAATATGGCACCACAACAAACCTGCCAAGAGAGGGCCGCCCACCAAAACTCACAGACCAGGCAAGGAGGGCATTAATCAGAGAGGAAACAAAGAGACCAAAGATAACCCTGAAGGAGCTGCAAAGCTCCACAGAGGAGATTGGAGTATCTGTCCTTAGGACCACTTTAAGCCGTACACTCCACAGAGCTGGGCTTTATGGAAGAATGGCCAGAAAAAAGCCATTGCTTAAAGAAAAAAATAAGCAAACATGTTTGGTGTTCACCAAAAGGCATGTGGGAGACTCCTCAAACATATGGAAGAAGGTACTCTGGTCAGCTTTTTGACCATCAAGGAAAACGCTAAGTCTGGAGCAAACCCAACACCTCTTATCACCCCGAGAACATCATCCCCACAGTGAAGCATGGTGGTGGCAGCATCATGCTGTGGGAAAGTTTTTCATTGGCAGGGAAACTGGTCAGAATTGAAGGAATAATGGATGGCGCTAAATACAGGGAAAATCTCGAGGGAAACCTGTTTCAGTCTTCCAGAGATACAAAATAGGAAAAAAAGCCAAGGGGGGTGAATACTTTCACAAGACACTGTACATAGTACAGACAGACAGACAGACAGACAGACAGACAGACAGGCAGACAGACAGACAGACAGACAGACAAGACAGACAAGACAGACAAGACAGACAAGACAGACAGACAAGGCAGACAGACAGACAGACAGACAGACAGACAGACAGACAGACAGACAGACAGACAGACAGACAGGACAGACAGACAGGACAGAGACACAGACAGACAGACAGACAGACAGACAGACAGATATAATAAATAAATACATCACAATACCTTGTAGAACACCTTGACGGAGACCAGAGCGATACACGCCCCCACATCCTGGAACGCCAGGTAGAAGCCCTTCTGGGTCACGGGGCCGACCTCTCTGACCTCAAATCAAAGGAACGTTTTTATTTGTCACAGGCTTACAGTAGAGCGGAGGCTACACAATGAAATGACCTCTCCTCTCAAACAGCATCTATTATGACGTCAGGCACAGGCAGATTCAACATGGCTCCTTAAAGACATGTGTCGAGGCCTCGACCCTAAGAGTCCATATATATTATTATAGATTCAACATGACTCCCAGGCCTCTACCCTAAGAGTCCATATATATTATTATAGATTCAACATGGCTCCCAGGCCTCTACCCTAAGAGTCTATATATATATTATTATAGATTCAACATGACTCCCAGGCCTCGACCCTAAGAGTCCATATATATTATTATAGATTCAACATGACTCCCAGGCCTCGACCCTAAGAGTCCATATATATTATTATAGATTCAACATGACTCCCAGGCCTCGACCCTAAGAGTCCATATATATTATTATAGATTCAACATGACTCGCAGGCCTCTACCCTAAGAGTCCATATATATTATTATAGATTCAACATGACTCCCGGGCCTCTACCCTAAGAGTCCATATATATTATTATAGATTCAACATGACTCCCAGGCCTCTACCCTAAGAGTCCATATATATTATTATAGATTCAACATGACTCCCAGGCCTCTACCCTAAGAGTCCATATATATTATTATAGATTCAACATGACTCCCAGGCCTCTACCCTAAGAGTCCATATATATTATTATAGATTCAACATGACTCCCAGGCCTCTACCCTAAGAGTCCATATATATTATTATAGATTCAACATGACTCCCAGGCCTCTACCCTAAGAGTCCATATATATTATTATAGATTCAACATGACTCCCAGGCCTCTACCCTAAGAGTCCATATATATTATTATAGATTCAACATGACTCCCAGGCCTCTACCCTAAGAGTCCATATATATTATTATAGATTCAACATGACTCCCAGGCCTCTACCCTAAGAGTCCATATATATTATTATAGATTCAACATGACTCCCAGGCCTCTACCCTAAGAGTCCAGCCTAGTGGTTAGAGTGTAGAGGTGGCTGGGTAGTCTAGTGGTTAGAGTGTAGAGGTGGCAGGTAGCCTAGTGGTTAGAGTGTAGAGGAGGCAGGTAACCTAGTGGTTAGAGTGTAGAGGAGGCAGGTAGCCTAGTGGTTAGAGTGTAGAGGAGGAAGGTAGCCTAGTGGTTAGAGTGTAGAGGAGGCAGGTAGCCTAGTGGTTAGAATGTGGAGGAGGCAGGTAGTCTAGTGGTTAGAGTGTAGAGGAGGCAGGTAGCCTAGTGGTTAGAGTGTAGAGGAGGCAGGTAGCCTAGTGGTTAGAGTGTAGAGGAGGCAGGTAGTCTAGTGGTTAGAGTGTAGAGGAGGCAGGTAACCTAGTGGTTAGAGTGTAGAGGAGGCAGGTAGCCTAGTGGTTAGAATGTAGAGGAGGCAGGTAGTCTAGTGGTTAGAGTGTAGAGGAGGCAGGTAGCCTAGTGGTTAGAGTGTAGAGGAGGCAGGTAACCTAGTGGTTAGAGTGAAGAGGAGGCAGGTAGCCTAGTGGTTAGAGTGTAGAGGAGGCAGGTAGCCTAGTGGTTAGAGTGTAGAGGCGGCAGGTAGCCTAGTGGTTAGAGTGTAGAGTCAGCTGGTAGTCTAGTGGTTAGAGTGTAGAGGCGGCAGGTAGCCTAGTGGTTAGAGTGTAGAGGCGGCAGGTAGCCTAGTGGTTAGAGTGTAGAGGCGGCAGGTAGCCTAGTGGTTAGAGTGTAGAGTCAGCTGGTAGTCTAGTGGTTAGAGTGTAGAGGCGACAGGTAGCCTAGTGGTTAGAGTGTAGAAGACGTAGGTTGCCTAGTGGTTAGAGTGTAGAGTCAGCTGGTAGTCTAGTGGTTAGAGTGTAGAGGCGACAGGTAGCCTTGCGAAAGGTTGCTAGATCGAATCCTTGAGCTGATAAGGTAAAAATCTGTAGTTCTGCCCTGAAATTCTAATGAAAATATATATATTTTTTAAAATAAATATTGCGAAAGAAAACAAAAAGACAAAAGAGCACTGGAGTATAAGAACGTAATGAATATAATATTCAACCAAACTCACCTCCGTGTTGAGGCGCAGAACGCGGTCGCCCAGGTCCGTCTGTGTGAAGCTCTCATCGGCAGCAATGGTGTCCACCTTCAAATCAAATCATATCCAATATGTTTTTCATCATATGCACCTGGGTAGTAGTGTCACAGCACCATTAAATGCTAAAATATATCTCCTCTTGACCAGTAACAACTATGAAATAACTCTCCTCTTTAACAGTAACAACAACTATGAAATAACTATCCTATTTAAAAGTAACAGTTATGAAATAACTCAGTAACAGTAACAACAACTATGAAATAACTCTCCTCTTGACCAGTAACAGCTATGAAATAACTCAGTAACAGTAACAACAGCTATAGAAACAGACTAATAAGAACACCAGGTCATGAAAACAGTCCAATAAGAACACCAGGTCATGAAACAGTCCAATAGGAACACCAGGTCATGAAACAGTCCAATAAGAACACCAGGTCATGAAAACAGTCCAATAAGAACACCAGGTCATGAAAACAGTCCAATAAGAACACCAGGTCATGAAACAGTCCAATAAGAACACCAGGTCATGAAACAGTCCAATAAGAACACCAGGTCATGAAAACAGTCCAATAAGAACACCAGGTCATGAAAACAGTCCAATAAGAACACCAGGTCATGAAACAGTCCAATAAGAACACCAGGTCATGAAAACAGTCCAATAAGAACACCAGGTCATGAAAACAGTCCAATAAGAACACCAGGTCATGAAACAGTCCAATAAGAACACCAGGTCATGAAAGCGTCCAATAAGAACACCAGGTCATGAAAGCGTCCAATAAGAACACCAGGTCATGAAAGCAGTCCAATAAGAACACCAGGTGATGAAACAGTCCAATAAGAACACCAGGTCATGAAAATAGTCCAATAAGAACACCAGGTCATGAAAACAGTCCAATAAGAACACCAGGTCATGAAACAGTCCAATAAGAACACCAGGTCATGAAAACAGTCCAATAAGAACACCAGGTTTTGTTTTGCCTTTGTCTGTCACATGTGAAAGAGAAGAACACTATGTCAATATATGATGAGTCAAAAAGTCCAATAAGTGAAAATTAGCCAGCAGCATCCCACCGCTGGCTTGGCTCTGAAGCTAAGCAGGGTTGGTCCTGGTCAGCAGCATACCACCCTGCATACCACTGCTGGCTTGCCTCTGAAGCTAAGCAGGGTTGGTCCTGGTCAGTCCCTGAATGGGAGACCAGGTGCTGGTGGGAGTGGTGTTGGAGGGCCTGTAGGGGACACTCTTCCCTCTGGTCTAAGGAGATCCCAAATCCCCAGGGCAGTGATTGGGGACATTGTCCTGTGTAAGGTGGGATCCTTCGTACATGGCGTTAAACGGGTGTCCTGACTCTATTTGATCATTAAAGATCCCATTGCATTTATCACAAGAGTAGGTGTGACGTAGAAGTCCGTCACTGGCCGCGGGCAGCATTTGGTTCTTTAACGCACACACATATTCATCAACCCTCCCTGCGCCATTATAAGATAAGTTAACAATGTGGGTCGACACACAAATTAACTTCTGTCTTGGTGCATGCATTTCACACTTGTCAATGTTCATATTTGAGAGATACAATAATTATTATACTTATCAATGTTGTGGATGAGCGCATTGTTTGTTTGTTCTGTTCCTCTCTCTCCATCTCTGTAGCTTCCGGGTATGCTGGAAAAGGACCCGAGCTAAGGGAATTGGGTTGGCTTTATAGTGCCTGTCCCAAATGGCTCATAAATGCATATGGGCATATTGAAAGATATTGTCAGTAGTGATGTAATGTATTAAATGTTATGTTGGGATATTGTTTAAAACTGTGTTGCAATGTATATCCTTTAGTATGTTTAGTTCATTGAAAATGTAGGTTTCTATTGTTAATTAATTAGGGTTAATTGTTCTGAGGGGAGGGGCTAGCCCTACAAAAGGAGCCTCTCTTTCAGTCTCTAGAGAGGCAGTTTGGATTGAGCTGTGGATGGGGCAGCATTGTTTTTAAGCTGTCCCATAAGGTAGACGTTGATGGCAGTACTGTTGTTTTTTTGTTCCGGAATTCACTTGTAAATAAACACCTTTGCACAGAAGAACTTTTGCGGTTCCGCCATCTTTTTATTTTGATAGAGGTTAGGTTATCCAGTTTAGCCTTCTGGCCTACTCTACGTGACAGTAGGGGTGTTAACCCCGGTGTCCTGGCTAAAATGTCCTATCTGGCCCTCAAACCATGGCCACCTAATCATCCCCAGCTTCCAATTGGCTCATTCATCCCCCTCCTCCTCTCCCCTGTAACTATTCCCTAGGTCGTTGTCTAATCCTCCTCCTCTCCCCTGTAACTATTCCCCAGGTCGTTGTCTAATCCTCCTCCTCTCCCATGTAACTATTCCCCAGGTCGTTGTCTAATCCTCCTCCTCTCCCATGTAACTATTCCCCAGGTCGTTGTCTAATCCTCCTCCTCTCCCATGTAACTATTCCCCAGGTCGTTGTCTAATCCTCCTCCTCTCCCCTGTAACTATTCCCCAGGTCGTTGTCTAATCCTCCTCCTCTCCCATGTAACTATTCCCAGGTCGTTGTCTAATCCTCCTCCTCTCCCCCTGTAACTATTCCCCAGGTCGTTGTCTAATCCTCCTCCTCTCCCATGTAACTATTCCCAGGTCGTTGTCTAATCCTCCTCCTCTCCCCTGTAACTATTCCCCAGGTCGTTGTCTAATCCTCCTCCTCTCCCATGTAACTATTCCCAGGTCGTTGTCTAATCCTCCTCCTCTCCCCTGTAACTATTCCCCAGGTCGTTGTCTAATCCTCCTCCTCTCCCCTGTAACTATTCCCCAGGTCGTTGTCTAATCCTCCTCCTCTCCCCTGTAACTATTCCCCAGGTCGTTGCTGTAAATGAGAACGTTTTCTCAGTCAAAGAAGAGTTTAAAACAATCTAATGAAATTATTAACACCTTGTCAACAAGTAGGATTCTCTAAAACTAGACCTTGGCGTAGTCGGCGGGTCTGAAGCGGGTGGCGGCGGCGTGTGGCTCTTCTGTCTGGAGGTAGAAGAGGTTAAAGGTCTCCTTGCAGGTACCAGACACCCAAGGGATGGAGTTACAGTCTCTCAGGGTGAAGCGCAGCTCCACGTACACCTGAAGGGAACAGGACATACACCTTTTATTACCTGCAACACACCTGGGTTATATATTACATTATAATTATTAGTATATTATTATTACAATTAACTATATATTATACGGTATATTATTATATATGACCTTTTGCGCTGCCTGGTGTATATTATTAGTAGTATTGTACTATATATTATACTGTATATTATTATATATTGCCTTCTGTACTGCCTGGCGTATATTATTATTGCAATTCTACTATATAGTACACTGTATAATATTAAATATTACCTTAATAATATACAGTATATTATTATCATAATACTGTATATTATTATTAGTATTATACTGTATATTATTAGTAGTATTATACTGTATATTATTAGTAGTATTATACTGTATATTATTATTAGTATTATACTGTATATTATTATTAGTATTATACTATATATTATTATTAGTTTATACTATATATTATTAGTATTATACTATATATTATTATTAGTATTATACTGTGTATTATTATTAGTATTATACTGTGTATTATTATTAGTATTATACTATATATTATTATTAGTATTATACTATATATTATTATTAGTATTATACTGTATATTATTATTATTATACTATATATTATTATTAGTATTATACTATATATTATTAGTAGTATTATACTGTATATTATTATTAGTATTATACTATATATTATTATTAGTATTATACTGTATATTATTATTAGTATTATACTATATATTATTAGTAGTAATATACTGTATATTATTATTATTATACTGTATATTATTATTCGTATTATACTATATATTATTAGTAGTATTATACTGTATATTATTATTAATATTATACTATATACTATCATTAGTATTATACTATATACTATTATTAGTATTATACTATTATATTATTAGTATTATACTGTATAATATTATTCGTATTATTCTATATATTATTATTAGTATTATACTATATATTATTAGTAGTATTATACTGTATATTATTAGTATTATACTGTATATTATTAGTATTATACTGTATATTATTATTAGTATTATACTGTATATTATTATTAGTATTATACTGTATATTATTATTAGTATTATACTGTATATTATTAGTATTATACTGTATATTATTAGTATTATACTGTATATTATTAGTATTATACTGTATATTATTATTAGTATTATACTGTATATTATTAGTATTATACTGTATATTATTAGTATTATACTGTATATTATTAGTAGTATTATACTGTATATTATTATTAGTATTATACTGTATATTATTATTAGTATTATACTGTATATTATTATTAGTATTATACTGTATATTATTATTAGTATTATACTGTATATTATTATTATTAAACTGTATATTATTATTCGTATTATACTGTATATTATTATTAGTATTATACTGTATATTATTAGTATTATACTGTATATTATTAGTAGTATTATACTGTATATTATTAGTAATATTATACTATATATTATTAGTAGTATTATACTGTATATTATTATTAGTATTATACTGTATATTATTATTAGTATTATACTGTATATTATTATTAGTATTATACTATATATTATTAGTAGTAATATACTGTATATTATTATTATTATACTGTATATTATTATTCGTATTATACTATATATTATTAGTAGTATTATACTGTATATTATTATTAGTATTATACTATATATTATTATTAGTATTATACTATATATTATTATTAGTATTATACTGTATATTATTATTATTATACTATATATTATTATTAGTATTATACTATATATTATTAGTAGTATTATACTGTATATTATTATTAGTATTATACTATATATTATTATTAGTATTATACTGTATATTATTATTAGTATTATACTATATATTATTAGTAGTAATATACTGTATATTATTATTATTATACTGTATATTATTATTCGTATTATACTATATATTATTAGTAGTATTATACTGTATATTATTATTAATATTATACTATATACTATCATTAGTATTATACTATATACTATTATTAGTATTATACTGTATATTATTAGTATTATACTGTATAATATTATTCGTATTATTCTATATATTATTATTAGTATTATACTATATATTATTAGTAGTATTATACTGTATATTATTAGTATTATACTGTATATTATTAGTATTATACTGTATATTATTATTAGTATTATACTGTATATTATTATTAGTATTATACTGTATATTATTATTAGTATTATACTGTATATTATTAGTATTATACTGTATATTATTAGTATTATACTGTATATTATTAGTATTATACTGTATATTATTATTAGTATTATACTGTATATTATTAGTATTATACTGTATATTATTAGTATTATACTGTATATTATTAGTAGTATTATACTGTATATTATTATTAGTATTATACTGTATATTATTATTAGTATTATACTGTATATTATTATTAGTATTATACTGTATATTATTATTAGTATTATACTGTATATTATTATTATTAAACTGTATATTATTATTCGTATTATACTGTATATTATTATTAGTATTATACTGTATATTATTAGTATTATACTGTATATTATTAGTAGTATTATACTGTATATTATTAGTAATATTATACTATATATTAGTAGTATTATACTGTATATTATTATTAGTATTATACTGTATATTATTATTAGTATTATACTGTATATTATTATTAGTATTATACTATATATTATTAGTAGTAATATACTGTATATTATTATTATTATACTGTATATTATTATTCGTATTATACTATATATTATTAGTAGTATTATACTGTATATTATTATTAGTATTATACTATATACTATCATTAGTATTATACTATATACTATTATTAGTATTATACTGTATATTATTAGTATTATACTGTATAATATTATTATCGTATTATTCTATATATTATTATTAGTATTATACTATATATTATTAGTAGTATTATACTGTATATTATTAGTATTATACTGTATATTATTAGTATTATACTGTATATTATTATTAGTATTATACTGTATATTATTATTAGTATTATACTGTATATTATTATTAGTATTATACTGTATATTATTAGTATTATACTGTATATTATTAGTATTATACTGTATATTATTAGTATTATACTGTATATTATTATTAGTATTATACTGTATATTATTAGTATTATACTGTATATTATTAGTATTATACTGTATATTATTAGTAGTATTATACTGTATATTATTATTAGTATTATACTGTATATTATTATTAGTATTATACTGTATATTATTATTAGTATTATACTGTATATTATTATTAGTATTATACTGTATATTATTATTATTAAACTGTATATTATTATTCGTATTATACTGTATATTATTATTAGTATTATACTGTATATTATTAGTATTATACTGTATATTATTAGTAGTATTATACTGTATATTATTAGTAATATTATACTATATATTATTAGTAGTATTATACTGTATATTATTATTAGTATTATACTGTATATTATTATTAGTATTATACTGTATATTATTAGTATTATACTAGATATTATTATTATTATACTGTATATTATTATTCGTATTATACTATATATTATTAGTAGTATTATACTGTATATTATTAGTAGTATTATACTATATATTATTAGTAGTATTATACTGTATATTATTATTAGTATTACACTGTATATTATTATTCATATTATACTATATATTATTAGTAGTATTATACTGTATATTATTATTATTATACTGTATATTATTATTCGTATTATACTATATATTATTAGTAGTATTATACTGTATATTATTATTAGTATTATACTATATACTATCATTAGTATTATACTATATACTATTATTAGTATTATACTGTATATTATTAGTATTATACTGTATATTATTATTAGTATTATACTGTATATTATTATTAGTATTATACTATATATTATTATTAGTATTATACTGTATATTATTAGTAGTATTATACTATATATTATTAGTATTATACTGTATATTATTATTAGTATTACACTGTATATTATTATTCATATTATACTATATATTATTAGTAGTATTATACTGTATATTATTATTAGTATTATACTATATATTATTAGTAGTATTATACTGTATATTATTATTATTAAACTGTATATTATTATTCGTATTATACTATATATTATTAGTATTATACTGTATATTATTAGTATTATACTGTATATTATTAGTATTATACTATATATTATTAGTAGTATTATACTGTATATTATTAGTAATATTATACTATATATTATTAGTAGTATTATACTGTATATTATTATTAGTATTATACTATATATTATTAGTAGTATTATACTGTATATTATTATTAGTATTATACTATATATTATTAGTAGTATTATACTGTATATTATTATTATTATACTGTATATTATTAGTAGTATTATACTGTATATTATTAGTAGTATTATACTGTATATTATTATTAGTATTATACTATATACTATTATTAGTATTTTACTATATACTATTATTAGTATTATACTGTATATAATTAGTATTATACTGTATATTATTATTAGTATTATACTGTATATTATTATTAGTATTATACTGTATATTATTATTAGTATTATACTATATATTATTATTAGTATTATACTGTATATTATTAGTAGTATTATACTATATATTATTAGTAGTATTATACTATATATTATTAGTAGTATTATACTATATATTATTAGTATTATACTGTATATTATTATTAGTATTATACTGTATATTATTATTAGTATTATACTGTATATTATTATTAGTATTATACTATATATTATTATTATTAAACTGTATATTATTATTCGTATTATACTATATATTATTAGTATTATACTGTATATTATTAGTATTATACTGTATATTATTAGTATTATACTATATATTATTAGTAGTATTATACTGTATATTATTAGTAATATTATACTATATATTATTAGTAGTATTATACTGTATATTATTATTAGTATTATACTATATATTATTATTAGTATTATACTGTATATTATTATTAGTATTATACTGTATATTATTAGTAGTATTATACTGTATATTATTATTCGTATTATACTATATATTATTATTCGTATTATACTATATATTATTAGTAGTATTATACTGTATATTATTATTAGTATTATACTGTATATTATTAGTATTATACTGTATATTATTAGT
>NW_027008477.1:10000-95468 GCF_036934945.1 Oncorhynchus masou masou | reverse complement strand
GAATAGTAGTGGGTATAAGTAGTGAATAGTAGTGGGTATAAGTAGTGAATAGTAGTGGGTATAAGTAGAATAGTAGCGGGTATAAGTGGAATGAGGTATAAGTAGTGAATAGTAGTGTGTATAAGTAGTGAATCGGAGTGGGTATAAGTAGTGAATAGTAGTGGGTATAAGTAGTGAATTGTAGTGGGTATAAGTAGTGAATAGTAGTGGGTATAAGTAGTGAATAGTAGTGGGTATAAGTAGTGAATAGAAGTGGGTATAAGTAGTGAATAGTAGTGGGTATAAGTAGTAATAGTAGTGGGTATAAGTAGTGAACAGTAGTGGGTATAAGTAGTGAATAGTAGTGGGTATAAATAGTGAATAGGATTGGGTATAAGTAGTGTATAGGAGTGGGTATAAGTAGTGAATAGGAGTGGGTATAAGTAGTGAATATGTAGTGGGTATAAGTAGTGAATATGAGTGGGTATAAGTAGTGAATATGAATGGGTATAAGTAGTGAATAGGAGTGGGTATAAGTAGTGAATAGGAGTGTGTATAAGTAGTGAATAGTAGTGGGTATAAGTAGTGAATATGAGTGGGTATAAGTAGTGAATAGTAGTGGGTATAAGTAGTGAATAGGAGCGGGTATAAGTAGTGAATAGTAGTGGGTATAAGTAGTGAATAGTAGTGGGTATAAGTAGTGAATAGTAGTGGGTATAAGTAGTGAATAGTAGTGGGTATAAGTAGTGAATAGTAGTGGGTATAAGTAGTGAATAGTAGTGGGTATAAATAGTGTATAGTAGCGGGTGTAAGTAGTCAATAGTAGTGGGTATAAGTAGTGAATAGTAGTGGGTATAAGTAGTGAATAGTAGTGGGTATAAGTAGTGGGTATAAAGTAGTGAATAGTAGTGGGTATAAGTAGTGAATAGGAGTGGTTGTAAGTAGTGAATAGGAGTGTGTATAAGTAGTGGGTATAAATAGTGAATAGTAGTGGGTATAAGTAGTGAATAGTAGTGGGTATAAGTAGTGAATAGTAGTGAGTATATGTAGTGGGTATAAGTAGTGAATAGTAGTGGGTATAAGTAGTGAATAGTAGTGGGTATAAGTAGTGAATAGTAGTGGGTATAAGTAGTGAATAGTAGTTGGGTATAAGTAGTGAATAGGAGTGGGTATAAGTAGTGAATAGTGAGTGGGTATAGGTAGTGGGTATATGTAGTGAATAGAAGTGGGTATAAGTAGTGAATAGTGAGTGGGTATAAGTAGTGAATAGTATTGGATATAAGTAGTGAATATGAGTGGGTATAAGTAGTGAATAGGAGTGGGTATAAGTAGTGGGTATAAGTAGTGAATAGGAGTGGGTATAAGTAGTGAATATGAGTGGGTATAAGTAGTGAATAGGAGTGGGTATAAGTAGTGAATAGTAGTGCGCATAGTAGTGACTAGTAGTGGATATATGTAGTGAATAGGAGGTATAAGTGGTGAATAGTAGTGCATATGTAGTGAATAGGAGTGGGTATAAGTAGTGAATAGTGCTGGTAATAAGTAGTGAATAGTATTGGGTATAAGTAGTGGATAGGAGTGGGTATAAGTAGTGAATGGGAGTGGGTATAAGTAGTGGGTATAAGTAGTGAATAGAACTGGGTCTAAGTAGTGAATAGTAGTGTGAATATGTTGTGAATAGTAGTGGGTATAAGTAGTGAATAGTAGTGGGTATAAGTAGTGAATAGTAGTGGGTATAAGTAGTGATTAGTAAGTGGGTATAAGTAGTGAATGAGTGGTGGGTATGAGTAGTGAATAGCAGTGGGTAGTGTGAATAGGAGTGGGTATAAGTGAATATGAGTGGGTATAAGTAGTTAATGTAAATGGGTATAAGTAGTGAATAGTAGTGGGTATAAGTAGTGAATAGGAGTGGGTATAAGTAATGAATATGTAGTGGGTATAAGTAGTGAATATAAATTGGTATAAGTAGTGAATAGGAGTGGGTATAAGTAGTGAATAGGAGTGAGTATAAGTAGTGAATAGTGGAGGGTATAAGTAATGAATATGAGTTGGTATAAGTAGTGAATAGTAGTGTGTATAAGTAGTGAACAGGAGTGTGTACAAGTAGTGAATAGGAGTGGGTATAAGTAGTGAATAGTAGTGGGTATAAGTAGTGAATAGTAGTGGATATAAGTAGTGGGTATAAGTAGTGAATAGTAGTGTGTATAAATAGTGAATAGTAGTGGGTATAAGTAGTGAATAGTAGTGGGTATAAGTAGTGAATAGTAGTGGGTATAAGTAGTGAATAGTAGTGGGTATAAGTAGTGAATAGTAGTGGGTATAAGTAGCGGGTATAAATAGTGAATAGTAGTGGGTATAAGTAGCGAATATGAGTGGGTGTAAGTAGTGAATAGGAGTGGGTATAAGTAGTGGGTATAAATAGTGAATAGTAGTGGGTATAAGTCGTGAATAGTAGTGGGTATAAGTAGTGAATAGTAGTGGGCATAAGTAGTGAATAGGAGTGGGTATAAGTAGTGGGTATAAGTAGTGAATTGAACTGGGTCTAAGTAGTGAATAGTAGTGGGAATAAGTTGTGAAGAGTAGGGGGTATAAGTAGTGAATGGGAGTGGGAATAAGTAGTGAATATGATTGGGTATAAGTAGTGAATAGTAGTGGGTACAAATAGTGAATAGTAGTGGGTATAAGTAGTGAATAGGAGTGGGTATAAGTAGTGGGTATAAGTAGTGAATAGTAGTGGGTATAAGTAGTGAATAGTAGGTGGTATAAGTAGTGAATAGTAGTGGGTAAAAATAGTGAATAGTAGTGGGTCTATGTAGTGAATAGCAGTGGGTATAAGTAGTGAATAGTAGTGGGTATAAGTAGCGGGTATAAATAGTGAATAGTAGTGGGTATAAGTAGTGAATAGGAGTGGGTGTAAGTAGTGAATAGGAGTGGGTATAAGTAGTGGGTATAAATAGTGAATAGTAGTGGGTATAAGTCGTGAATAGTAGTGGGTATAAGTAGTGAATAGTAGTGGGTATAAGTTTTGAATACTAGTGGGTATAAGTAGTGAATGGGAGTAGGTATAAGTAGTGAATAGTAGTGGGTATAAGTAGTGAATAGGAGTGGGTGTAAGTAGTGAATAGGAATGTGTATAAGTAGTGAATGTAAGTGGGAATGAGTAGTGAATATGCATGGGTATAAGTAGTGAATATAAGCGGGAATAAGTAGCGAATATGAATGTGTATAAATAGTGAATAGTAGTGTGTATAAATAGTGAATAGTAGTGGGTATAAGTATTGAATAGTAGTGGGTATAAGTAGTGAATAGGAGTGGGTATAAGTAGTGAAGAGTAGTGGGTATTAGTAGTGAATAGTAGTGGGTATAGGTAGTGAATAGGAGTGGGTATAAGTAGTGAATAGTAGTGGGTATAAGAAATGAATAGGAGTGGGTATAAGTAGTGAATAGGAGTGGGTATAAATTGTGAATAGTAGTGGTTATACGTATTGAATAGTAGTGGGTATAATTAGTGGGTATAAGAAGTGAATAGCAGTGGGTATAAGTAGTGAATCGGAGTGGGTATAAGTAGGGAATAGGAGTGTGTATAAGTTGTGAATAGTAGTGGGTATAAGTAGTGAATTGTAGTGGGAATAAGTTGTGAATATGAGTGGGTATAAGTAGCGAATTTGAGTGGGTATAAGTAGTGAATAGCAGTGGGTATAAGTAGTGAATAGTAGTGGGTAAAAGGAGTGAATGGGAGCGGGTATAATTAGTGAATAGGAGTGGGTATAAGTAGTGAATAGGAGCGTGTATAGGTAGTGGGTATAAGTAGTGAATAGGAGTGGGTATAAGTAGTCAATAGTAGTGGGTATAAGTAGTGAATAGTAGTGGGTATAAGTAGTGAATAGGAGTGGGTATAAGTAGTGAATAGTAGTGGGTATAAGTAGTGAATGGGAGCGGGTAGAATTAGTGAATAGGAGTGGGTATAAGTAGTGAATAGGAGTGGGTATAGGTAGTGGGTATAAGTAGTGAATAGAAGTGGGTATAAGAAGTGAATAGTGCTGGGTATAAGAAGTGAATAGTATTGGGTATAAGTAGTGAATAGGAGTGGGTATAAGTAGTGAATAGTAGTGGGTTTATGTAGTGAACAGGAGTGGGTGTAAGTAGTGATTAGTAGTGCGCATAAGAGGTGAATAGTAGTGGGTATATGTAGTGAATAGGAGTGGGTATAAGTAGTGACTAGTAGTGTGCATAAGTAGTGAATAGGTGTGGGTATTTGTAGTGAATAGTATTGGGAATAAGTAGTGAATATGAGTGGGTATAAGTAGTGGGTATAAGTAGTGAATAGAACTGGGTCTAGTTAGTGAATAGTAGTGGGAATAAGTTGTGAATGTGATTGGGTATATGTAGTGAATAGTAGTGGGTATAAGTAGTGATTAGGAGCAGGTATAAGTAGTGAATAGTAGTGGGTATAAGTAGTGAATAGTAGATGGTATAAGTAGTGAATAGCAGTGGTAATTAGTAGTGAATAGGAGTGGGTATAAGTAAGTGGAAAAAAGTGGGTAAAAGTATTGAATAGTAGTGGGTATAAATCCTGAATATACAGTGGGTATAAGTAGTGAATGACAGCAGTGGGCATAAGTAGTGAATAGGAGTGGGTATAAGTAGTAGATAGGAGTGGGTAAAAGTAGTGAATAGGAGTGGGTTATAAGTAGTGAATATTAATTATTGGGTATATGTAGTGAATAGTAGTGGGTATACGTAGTGAAGATATTTATTATATTATTGAATATGAGTGGGTGCAAGTAGTGAATAGCAGTGGATATAAGTAGTGAATAGGAGCAGGTATACGTGGTGAATAGGAGTGGGTAAAGGTAGTGAATAGTAGTGGGTATAAGTAGTGGGTGCAAGTAGTGAATAGCAGTGGGTATAAGTAGTGAATAGTCGTAGGTATAAGTAGTGAATAGAGGTGTGTATAAGTAGTGAATAGTAGTGGGTATAAGTAGTGAATAGGATTGGGTATAAGTCGTGAATAGTAGTGGGTATAAGTAGTGAATAGTAGTGGGTATAAGTAGTGTTGCAAGTAGTGAATAAGTGGGTATAAGTAGTGAATCGGAGTCGGTGTAAGTAGTGAATAGTAGTGGATATAAGTAGTGAATAGTAGTGGGTATAATTAGTGAATAGGAGTGGGTATAAGTTGTGAATATGAGTGGGTGTAAGTAGTGAATAGAAGTGGGTATAAGTAGTGGATAGCAGTGGGTATAAGTAGTGAATAGTAGTGGGTATAAGTATTGAATAGTAGTGGGTATAAGTAGTGAATAGTATTGGGTATAAGTAGTGATTATAAGTGGGTATAAGTAGTGAAGAGTGGTGGGTATGAGTAGTGAATAGCAGTGGGTATACGTAGTGAATAAGTGGGTATAAGTAATGAATATGAGTGGGTATAAGTAGTGAATAGTGGAGGGTATAAGTAATGAATATGAGTTGGTATAAGTAGTGAATAGTAGTGTGTATGAGTAGTGAATAGTAGCGGGTATAAGTAGTGAATAGGAGTGGGTATAAATAGTGAATAGTAGTGGGTATAAGTATTGAATAGTAGTGGGTATAAGTAGTGAATACTAGTGGGGATATGTAAGCGGTATAAATAGTGAATAGTAGTGGGTATAAGTAGCGAATAGAAGTGGGTGTAAGTAGTGAATAGGAGTGGGTATAAGTAGTGGGTATAAATAGTGAATAGTAGTGGGTATAAGTCGTGAATAGTAGTGGGTATAAGTAGTGAATAGGAGTGGGTATAAGTAGTGAATAGTAGTGCGCATAAGTAGTGAATAGTAGTGGGTATATGTAGTGAATAGGAGTGGGTATAAGTGGTGAATAGTAGTGAGCATATGTAGTGAATAGGGGTGGGTATAAGTAGTGAATAGTAGTGCGCATATGTAGTGAATAGGGTAGGTATAAGTAGTGAATAGTGCTGGTAATAAGTAGTGAATAGTATTGGGTATAAGTAGTGGATAGGAGTGGTTATAAGTAGTGAATGGGAGTGGGTATAAGTAGTGGGTATAAGTAGTGAATTGAACTGGGTCTAAGTAGTGAATAGTAGTGGGAAAAGTTGTGAATAGTAGTGGGTATAAGTAGTGAATAGTAGGGGGTATAAGTAGTGAATGGGAGTGGGAATAAGTAGTGAATAGGAGTGGGTATAAGTAGTGAATAGTAGTGGGTATAAGTAGTAAATAGTAGGTGGTATAAGTAGTGAATAGTAGTTGGTATAAATAGTGAATAGTAGTGGGTATAAGTAGTGAATATTAGTGGGTATACGTAGTGAATAGGAGTGGGTGTAAGTAGTGAATAGGAGTGGGTATACGTAGTGGTTATAAATAGTGAATAGTAGTGGGTATAAATAGTGAATAGTAGTGGGTATAAGTAGTTAATAGTAGTGGGTATAAATAGTGAATAGTAGTGGGTATAAGTAGTGAATAGTAAGTAGGTAAAAATAGTGAATAGTAGTGGGTCTAAGTAGTGAATAGCAGTGGGTATAAGTAGTGAATAGTAGTGGGTATAAGTAGCGGGTATAAATAGTGAATAGCAGTGGGTATAAGTAGTGAATAGGAGTGGGTGTAAGTAGTGAATAGGAGTGGGTATAAGTAGTGGTATAAATAGTGAATAGTAATGGTATAAGTCGTGAATAGTAGTGGGTATAAGTAGTGAATAGTAGTGGGTATAAGTATTGAATAGTAGTGGTATAAGTAGTGAATGGGAGTAGGTATAAGTAGTGAATAGTAGTGGGTATAAGTAGTGAATAGGAGTGGGTGTAAGTAGTGAATAGGAATGTGTATAAGTAGTGAATGGAAGTGGGAATGAGTAGTGAATATGCATCGGTATAAGTAGCGAATATAAGCGGAATAAGTAAGCGAATATGAATATGTATAAATAGTGAATAGTAGTGTGTATAAATAGTGAATAGTAGTAGGTATAGTATTGAATAGTAGTGGGTTTAAGTAGTGAATAGGAGTGGGTATAAGTAGTGAAGAGTAGTGGGTATTAGTAGTGAATAGTAGTGGGTATAGGTAGTGAATAGGAGTGGGTATAAGTAGTGAATAGTAGTGGGTATAAGAAATGAATAGGAGTGGGTATAAGTAGTGAATAGGAGTGGGTATAAATTGTGAATAGTAGCGGTTATACGTATTGAATAGTAGTGGGTATAATTAGTGGGTATAAGAAGTGAATAGCAGTGGGTATAAGTAGTGAATCGGGTGGTATAAGTAGTGAATAGTAGTGGGTATAAGTAGTGAATAGGAGTGGGTATACGTAGTGAATAGTAGTGGGTATAAGTCGTGAACAGGAGTGGGTGTAAGTAGTGAATAGTAGTGCGCATAAGTAGTGAATAGTAGTGGGTATATGTAGTGAATAGGAGTGGGTATAAGTAGTGAATAGCAGTGGGCATAAGTAGTGAATAGGAGTGGGTATAAGTAGTGGATAGGAGTGGGTATAAGTAGTGAATAGCAGTGGGCATAAGTAGTGAATAGGAGTGGGTATAAGTAGTGGATAGGAGTGGGTAAAAGTAGTGAATAGTAGTGGGTATAAGTAGTGGGTGCAAGTAGTGAATAGCAGTGGGTATAAGTAGTGAATAGTCGTGGGTATAAGTAGTGAATAGAGGTGTGTATAAGTAGTGAATAGTAGTGGGTATAAGTAGTGAATAGAGTGGTATAAGTCGTGAATAGTAGTGGGTATAAGTAGTGAATAGTAGTGGGTATAAGTAGTGGGTGCAAGTAGTGAATAGTAGTGGGTATAAGTAGTGAATATTAGTGGGTATAAGTAGTGAATAGTATTGGGTATAAGTAGTGGGTGCAAGTAGTGAATATTAGTGCGCATAAGTAGTGAATATTAGTGGGTATAAGTAGTGAATAGGAGTGGGTATAAGTAGTGAATAGAGTCGGTGTAAGTAGTGAATAGTAGTGGATATAAGTAGTGAATAGTAGTGGGTATAATTAGTGAATAGGAGTGGGTATAAGTTGTGAATATGAGTGGGTGTAAGTAGTGAATAGGAGTGGGTATAAGTAGTGAATAGCAGTGGGTATACATAGTGAATAGCAGTGGGTATAAGTAGTGAATAGTAGTTGATATAAGTAGTGAATAGGAGTGGGTATAATTAGTTAATAGGAGTGGGTAAAAGTAGTGAATAGGAGTGGGTAATAGTAGTGAATAGGAGTGGGTATAAGTAGTTAATAGGAGTGGGTATAAGTAGTGAATAGTAGTGGGTATAAGTAGTGAATAGTAGTGGGTATAAGTAGTTAGTGCAAGTAGTGAATAGCAGTGGGTATAAGTAGTGAATAGATGTGGGTATAAGTAGTGAATAGTAGTGGGTATAAGTAGTGAATAGGAGTGGGTATAAGTCGTGAATAGTAGTGGGTATAAGTAGTGAATAGTAGTGGGTATAAGTAGTGGGTGCAAGTAGTGAATAGTAGTGGGTATAAGTAGTGAATATTAGTGGGTATAAGTAGTGAATAGGAGTGGGTATAAGTAGTGAATAGGATTAGGTGTAAGTAGTGAATAGTAGTGGATATAAGTAGTGAATAGTAGTGGGTATAATTAGTGAATAGTAGTGGGTATAAGTTGTGAATATGAGTGGGTGTAAGTAGTGAATAGGAGTGGGTATAAGTAGTGAATAGCAGTGGGTATAAGTAGTGAAGAGTGGTGGGTATAAGTAGTGAATAGTAGTGGGTACAAGTAGTGAATAGTAGTGGGTATAAGTAGTGAATAGGAGTGGGTATACGTAGTGAAAAGATTGGGTATACATAGTGAATAGCAGTGGGTATAAGTAGTGAATAGTAGTTGGCATAAGTAGTGAATAGGAGTGCGTATAATTAGTTAATAGGAGTGGGTAAAAGTAGTGAATAGGAGTGGGTAATAGTAGTGAATAGGAGTGGGTATAAGTAGTTAATAGGAGTGGGTATAAGTAGTGAATAGGAGTGGGTATAATTAGTTAATAGGAGTGGGTAAAAGTAGTGAATAGGAGTGGGTAATAGTAGTGAATAGGAGTGGGTATAAGTAGTTAATAGGAGTGGGTATAAGTAGTGAATAGGAGTGAGTAATAGTAGTGAGAAAAGGAGAGCCATACATGACAAAGACCACTAGAGGGCAGCAAACATGCACCACAGACCAAATGGTAACGTTGTGTGTTCAAAACAACTGGTAATTTACATTAGGTTCATTTTTTCTTCAATTTTACAGTTCATTTTGGAAATCTATGGAAACGTTAGTAAGTTATGTATTCAGAATTGTTTTCTTCATATTCTTTGTATCTTTGTCCATGTTCACCTTTAGTTTGTAATATATACACAATGTGGTTCAGCAGAAAATAGCACAATAAAAACCATCTAATCAACAATGACATAATCACCCATTAACTCTGCAACTCTACCAACTATTGACTTTTGTCAGAACTGCAACTGGGGCAGTTCGGCCCCAAAACATTTACATCAAAGATCAACAAAGATGTATTGCATATTGAAATATACAAGATATCACATGCTGAAACACAATATCACTAACTTGATGGCTTATATTTACCATGATGTTTCACTGCTTTGTTTTACAGATTTATGATGTGAATTTTTGTATTATTTTATATATTTAATATGTGACGGAAAAGTAGTAACAGACATTATGGTAGTTTAGTGGTACATTCTGGTAGTTTACTGGTACATTCTGGTAGTTTACTGGTACATTCTGGTAGTTTAGTTGTACATTCTGGTAGTTTACTGGTACATTCTGGTAGTTTACTGGTACATTATGGTAGTTTAGTGATACATTCTGGTAGTTTACTGGTACATTCTGGTAGTTAACTGGTACATTCTGGTAGTTTAGTTGTACATTCTGGTAGTTTACTGGTACATTCTGGTAGTTTAGTGGTGCATTATGGTAGTTTAGTGGTACATTCTGGTAGTTTACTGATTACATTCTGGTAGTTTATAGATAAATTATGGTAGTTTGGTGGTACATTATGGTAGTTTACCGTTACATTCTGATAGCTTAGTGGTACATTCTGATAGTTTACTGGTACATTCTGGTAGTTTAGTTGTACATTCTGGTAGTTTGCTGGTACATGCTGGTAGTTTAGTGGTACATTCTGATAGTTTGCTGGTACATGCTGGTAGTTTAGTGGTACATTCTGGTAGTTTGCTGGTACATGCTGGTAGTTTAGTGGTACATTGTGGTAGTTTCGTGGTACATTCTGATAGTTTGCTGGTACATGCTGGTAGTTTAGTGGTACATTATGGTAGTTTAGTGATACATTCTGATCGTTTACTGATTACATTCTGGTAGTTTACTGATTACATTCTGGTAGTTTACTGGTACATTTAGAAAACACTTAAGAACACTTAAAGCTGCAATACGTAGAAATGTGAGTTATATATCTGTATTTTTGTGTCTTTTACTGTCTGTTTTGTACACCAGCTTCAAACAGCTGAAAAAATTATATTGTTGGTTATTGAAAATATATTTCACAGCAGTATCAATCTAAACTATACATGCTTGTTTTGTCACAAACTGAAATCTGGCAAACTATTAGAATTGTAGCTACCAGGAAATGACAGGATCTTTAATAGAAAGCATGATCATTGTCATTGGTCTTATTGGTCTTCATTGGTCTCACCCTGTAGGTTCCGTCTGGGTTGGTCCCTCTGGGGTTGAAGGTCATGGTTCCTCCTAAAAGTGGGAGGCCCAGGAGCAGGAGACCATCAGCAGTAGCAGTAGTAGTGAGGACTGGGAGGGAGACATGCTGTCTGTCTGTCTGTCTGTCTGTCTGTCTCTGTCTGTCTGTCTGTCTCTCTGTCTGTCTGTCTCTCTCTCTCCATCTGAGTCTCTCTGAGATCAGACTCTGCTTTAATAGACATGTTCAGCAGAGGAACATGCGCACATTAATCTGCAGGCAAACTGAACTGCCCACACACACACACACACACACACACACACACACACACACACACACACACACACACACACACACACACACACACACACACACACACACACACACACACACACACACACACACACACACACACACACACACACACACACACACACACACACACACACACACACACACACACACACACACACACACACACACACACAGGGCAAGATACCGGAGCTTACATGAAGGCGTCATGGCAACTGGGGTCACACTGGTTCAATCAACATTGTTTCCACAAGGAAATGTTTCAATGAAATGATGTGGAACCAACGCGGAATAGATGTTGAATTGACGTCTGCACCCAGTGGGAGGTGTTCCTGGAACAAAGTCAGGAGTTGAAATGAAAAACACACTTTCTTTTGTTTGCAAACTTTGCATTACATTACAAATACAACATACAACATAGATAATTACAATAATAAACTACTTTAAAAGATTTTATAATGGTTACATGTACAGGAAAGAATGTCAAAAGTCAACATCTGACCAATAGCAGAGAGTAACAGACGGTAACAGACAGTAGCAGACAGTAGCCAACACTAACAGACAGTAGCAGACAGTAGCCAACACTAACAGACAGTAGCAGACAGTAACCAACACTAACAGACAGTAGCAGACAGTAACCAACACTAACAGACAGTAACAGACAGTAACCAACACTAACAGACAGTAACCAACACTAACAGACAGTAACAGACAGTAACCAACACTAACAGACAGTAACCAACACTAACAGACAGTAGCAGGCAGTAAACAACACTAACAGACATTAACCAACACTAACAGACAGTAGCAGACAGTAACCAACACTAACAGACAGTAACAGGCAGTAACCAACACTAACAGACAGTAACAGACAGTAACCAACACTAACAGACAGTAACCAACACTAACAGACAGTAGCAGGCAGTAAACAACACTAACAGACAGTAACAGACAGTAACCAACACTAACAGACAGTAACAGACAGTAACAGACAGTAACCAACACTAACAGACAGTAACAGGCAGTAACCAACACTAACAGACAGTAGCAGACAGTAACCAACACTAACAGACAGAAACAGACAGTACCAGACAGTAACCAACACTAACAGACAGTAACAGACAGTAACCAACACTAACAGACAGAAACAGACAGTACCAGACAGTAACCAACACTAACAGACAGTAACAGACAGTAACCAACACTAACAGACAGTAACAGACAGTAACCAACACTAACAGACAGTAACCAACACTAACAGACAGTAGCAGGCAGTAAACAACACTAACAGACAGTAACAGACAGTAACCAACACTAACAGACAGTAACAGACAGTAACAGACAGTAACAGACAGTAGCAGACAGTAACAGACAGTAACCAACACTAACAGACAGTAACAGGCAGTAACCAACACTAACAGACAGTAGCAGACAGTAACCAACACTAACAGACAGAAACAGACAGTAGCAGACAGTAACCAACACTAACAGACAGTAACAGACAGTAACAGACAGTAACCAACACTAACAGACAGTAGCAGACAGTAACCAACACTAACAGACAGTAGCAGGCAGTAACCAACACTAACAGACAGTAACAGACAGTAACCAACACTAACAGACAGTAGCAGACAGTAACCAACACTAACAGACAGTAGCAGACAGTAACCAACACTAACAGACAGTAACAGACAGTAACCAACACTAACAGACAGTAACCAACACTAACAGACATTAACAGACAGTAGCAGACAGTAACCAACACTAACAGACAGTAACAGACAGTAACAGGCAGTAACAGACAGTAACCAACACTAACAGACAGTAACCAACACTAACAGACATTAACAGACAGTAGCAGACAGTAACCAACACTAACAGACAGTAACAGACAGTAACCAACACTAACAGACAGTAACCAACACTAACAGACATTAACAGACAGTAGCAGGCAGTAACCAACACTAACAGACAGTAACAGACAGTAACCAACACTAACAGACAGTAACAGACAGTAACCAACACTAACAGACAGTAACCAACACTAACAGACAGTAGCAGGCAGTAGCAGACAGTAACCAACACTAACAGACAGTAGCAGACAGTAACCAACACTAACAGACAGTAACAGACAGTAACAGACTGTAACCAACACTAACAGACAGTAACCAACACTAACAGAGAGTAGCAGGCAGTAACCAACACTAACAGACAGAAACAGACAGTAACCAACACTAACAGACAGTAGCAGACAGTAACCAACACTAACAGACAGTAACAGAGAGTAACCAACACTAACAGACAGTAGCAGACAGTAACTGACAGTAACCAACACTAACAGACAGTAACCAACACTAACAGAGAGTAGCAGGCAGTAACCAACACTAACAGACAGAAACAGACAGTAACCAACACTAACAGACAGTAGCAGACAGTAACCAACACTAACAGACAGAAACAGACAGTAACCAACACTAACAGACAGTAGCAGACAGTAACCAACACTAACAGACAGTAGCAGGCAGTAACCAACACTAACAGACAGTAGCAGACAGTAACCAACACTAACTGACAGTAACAGACAGTAACCAACACTAACAGACAGTAACAGACAGTAACAGACAGTAACCAACACTAACAGACAGTAGCAGGCAGTAACAGGCAGTAACCAACACTAACAGACAGTAACTGACAGTAACCAACACTAACAGACAGTAACAGACAGTAACCAACACTAACAGACAGTAACAGACAGTAACTGACAGTAACCAACACTAACAGACAGTAACAGACAGTAGCAGGCAGTAACCAACACTAACAGACAGTAACTGACAGTAACCAACACTAACAGACAGTAGCAGGCAGTAACCAACACTAACAGACAGTAACTGACAGTAACCAACACTAACAGACAGTAACAGACAGTAACCAACACTAACAGACAGTAGCAGACAGTAACCAACACTAACAGACAGTAGCAGACAGTAACCAACACTAACAGACAGTAACAGACAGTAACAGACAGTAACCAACACTAACAGACAGTAACCAACACTAACAGACATTAACAGACAGTAGCAGACAGTAACCAACACTAACAGACAGTAACAGACAGTAACAGGCAGTAACCAACACTAACAGACAGTAACAGACAGTAACCAACACTAACAGACAGTAACAGACAGTAACCAACACTAACAGACAGTAGCAGACAGTAACTGACAGTAACCAACACTAACAGACAGTAGCAGACAGTAACTGACAGTAACCAACACTAACAGACAGTAGCAGACAGTAACCAACACTAACAGACAGTAGCAGACAGTAACCAACACTAACAGACAGTAACAGACAGTAACAGACAGTAACCAACACTAACAGACAGTAGCAGACAGTAACTGACAGTAACCAACACTAACAGACAGTAACAGACAGTAACAGAAAGTAACAGACTGTAACAGACAGCAACAGACAGTAACAGACATTACTAGACAGTACCAGACAGACAGTAACCAACACTAACAGACAGTAACAGACAGTAACCAACACTAACAGACAGTAACAGACAGTAACAGACAGTAACAGACTGTAACAGACAGACAGTAGCAGACAGTACCAGACAGACAGTAACAGACAGTAGCAGACAGTACCAGACAGACAGTAACAGACAGCAACAGACAGTACCAGACAGTACCAGACAGACAGTAACAGACAGTAACCAACACTAACAGACAGTACCAGACAGTACCAGACAGTAACAGACAGTAACAGACAGTAACCAACACTAACAGACAGTAGCAGACAGTAACCAACACTAACAGACAGTAACAGACAGTAACCAACACTAACTGACAGTAACTGACAGTAACCAACACTAACAGAAAGTAACAGACAGTAACCAACACTAACAGACAGTAACAGACAGTAACCAACACTAACAGAAAGTAACAGACAGTAACAGACAGTAGCAGACAGTAACAGACTGTAACAGACAGTAACAGACAGTACCAGACAGTACCAGACAGACAGTAACAGACAGTAACAGACTGTACCAGACAGACAGTAACAGACAGTAACAGACAGTAACAGACTGTAACAGACTGTAACAGACAGTAACAGACAGTAACAGACAGTAACAGACAGTAACAGACAGCAGCAGACAGTAACAGACTGTAACAGACAGTACCAGACAGACAGTAACAGACAGTAACAGACAGTAACAGACTGTAACAGACAGTACCAGACAGACAGTAACAGACAGTAACAGACAGTAACAGACAGTAACAGACTGTAACAGACATTAACAGACAGTAGCAGACAGTACCAGACAGTACCAGACAGTACCAGACAGACAGTAACAGACAGTAACAGACAGTAACAGACTGTAACAGACAGTACCAGACAGACAGTAACAGACAGTAACAGACAGTAACAGACAGTAACAGACTGTAACAGACATTCACAGACAGTAGCAGACAGTACCAGACAGTACCAGACAGTAGCAGACAGACAGTAACAGACAGTACCAGACAGTACCAGACAGTACCAGACAGTAGCAGACAGACAGTAACAGACAGTACCAGACAGTACCAGACAGACAGTAACAGACAGTAGCAGACAGTACCAGACAGTACCAGACAGTACCAGACAGTACCAGACAGACAGTAACCGACAGTACCAGACAGACAGTAACAGACAGTAGCAGACAGTACCAGACAGTACCAGACAGTACCAGACAGTACCAGACAGTACCAGACAGTAACTGACTGTAACAGACAGTAGCAGACAGTACCAGACAGTACCAGACAGTACCAGACAGTACCAGACAGTAACTGACTGTAACAGACAGTAGCAGACAGTACCAGACAGTACCAGACAGTACCAGACAGACAGTAACAGACAGTAGCAGACAGTACCAGACAGTACCAGACAGTACCAGACAGACAGTAACAGACAGTACCAGACAGACAGTAACAGACAGTAACAGACAGACAGTAACAGACAGTAGCAGACAGTACCAGACAGTACCAGACAGACAGTAACAGACAGTAACAGACAGTAGCAGACAGTAGCAGACAGTTCAAGACAGTAGCAGACAGTAGCAGACAGTACCAGACAGTACCAGACAGTACCAGACAGACAGTAACAGACAGTACCAGACAGACAGTAACAGACAGTAACAGACAGTAGCAGACAGTAGCAGACAGTACCAGACAGTTCAAGGCAGTAGCAGACACTAACAGACAGTACCAGACAGTACATGACAGTACCAGACAGTACCAGACAGTAACTGACTGTAACAGACTGTAACAGACAGTAGCAGACAGTACCAGACAGTTCAAGACAGTAGCAGACAGTAGCAGACAGTACCAGACAGTTCAAGACAGTACCAGACAGTACCAGACAGTAACTGACTGTAACAGACTGTAACAGACAGTAGCAGACAGTAACAGACTGTAACCGACAGTAACAGACAGTAACAGACAGTACCTGACAGTAACAGACAGTAACAGACAGTAACAGACTGTAGCAGAGAGTAACAGACAGTAACAGATAGTCACAGACAGTACCAGACAGCAACAGACAGTAACAGATAGTCACAGACAGTACCAGACAGCAACAGACATAACCAGATAGCAACAGGCAGCAACAGACAGCAACATACAGTAATGAACAGTAACATACAGTACCAGACAGTAACAGACAGTAACCGACTGTAACAGACAGTACCAGACAGTACCAGACAGTAACAGACAGTAACCGACTGTAACAGACAGTACCAGACAGTACCAGACAGTAACAGACAGTAACCGACTGTAACAGACAGTACCAGACAGTACCAGACAGTAACAGACAGTAACTGTCTGTAACGAACAGTAACAGACAGTCATAGACAGCACCGGACAGCAAAGACATCAACAGACAGTAGCAGGCAGTAACAGACAGTAACAGACAGTAACAGACAGCAACAGACAGTAACTGACAGTAACAGACAGTAGCAGACAGTAACAGACAGTAACAGACAGTAACTGACAGTAGCATGCAGTAACAGACAGTAATAGACAGCACCGGACAGCAAAAGACATCAACAGACAGTACCAGACAGTAACAGACAGTAACTGACAGAATGAGATACCGGGTAGGGAATGATTTACATTCCGACTTTACATTCAGACTTTACATTCAGACTTTACATTCAGACTTTACATTCGACTTTACATTCTGACTTTACATTCCGACTTGTTAATATCTCTTTATTGGATATGTCTAATAGTGTCTAATAAAGAAGAACAATGTTTGTCAGCATCCATCTTTTTAAGGCTATTGTGTGTGTGCGTGTGTGTGCGTGTTTGTGTGTTTGGTGTAGTTCCTCTAGATGTCCACTAGGTGGCAGCATAGTTTCCATATTGTTACACCATATTGTTACACCAGGTTCACAACGTTTTCATGTTTCACAGTGTTCCTTTCAAGATCAGGTGTAAATTACTTAAGTAAAAGTATTTAAAGTTCTCTACTACGTTCCATATATATATATATACACTGCATTTTTCTGCAATTTTCATCTCACAAATATTATCTACATGGTTTACATGATTTACAATATCAGATATTTTCATACAGTGTAAATATATATATATATATATATAATTATATTTATATATGTATATGTATATATATATACCGCTCTACAACAAATTAAGACATCATTGCAAAATTATCGGACAAGCATGTAGGTGAAATACCCTGTAATTAGCAGAACGACTGATTGCATTATCAAATCAAATAACATTTTATTTATCACATACACATGGTTAGCAGATGTTAATGCGAGTGTAGCCGAAATGCTTGTGCTTCTAGTTCCAACAATGCAGTAATAACCAACGAGTAATCTAACCTAACAATACCAAAACTACAACCTTATACACACACGTGTAAAGGAATTAATAAGAATATCTACATAAAACAATATATGAATGAGTGATGGTACAGAACGCCATAGGCAAGATGTTGGTAGATGGTATAGAGTACAGTATATACATATGAGATGAGTAATGTAGGGTATGTAAACATAAAGTGGCATAGTTAAATGTGGCTAGTGATACATGTTGTTATGTACTTGAGTGAAGACCCAAAAGCGGTTTTAACAGAAAACAGAGTTCTTTAATGAAAAACAGGAATGGCATAAATCCTCTTCCAACGTAGTCAATGGAGACAAAAAGAACGTTAGTATAATGCAGGATGCACCTGCCAGGCAGACTCCGACAGGATAGGACAAGGTGGAAGCAAACGAGACGACAGCTTGCTTCTGGCATCAAAAACACAAACAAGAATCAGACACTGAAAGTAGCAGGAACAGAGAGAAATAGAGACCTAATCAGAGGGGAAAGAGAGAACAGGTGGGAAAGAGTGGATGAGCTAGTTGGGGGAGATGTAGAACAGCTGAAGAATGAGAGACAGAAGGTAACCTAAAAAGACCAGCAGAGAGAGACAGAGTGAAGAGAAAGGACAGGAACAGACATAACAAGACATGACAGTACCCCCCCCCCACTCACCGAGCGCCTCCTGGCGCACTCGGAAGGAAACCTGGCGGCAACGGAGGAAATCATCGATCAGCGAACGGTCCAGCACGTCCCGAGAGGAACCCAACTCCTCTCCTCAGGACCGTACCCCTCCCAATCCACTAGGTACTGATGACCACGGCCCGAGGGCGCATGTCCAAATCTTACGGACCCTGTAGATGGGTGCGCCCTCGACAAGGATGGGAGGGACGAGCGGGGCGCGAAGACCGGGCTTAACACAGGAGACATGGAAGACCGGGTGGACGCGACGAAGATAGCGCGGGAGAAGAAGTCGCACTGCGACAGGATTAATGACCTGAGAAATACGGAACGGACCAATGAACCGCGGGGCCAACTTGCGAGAAGCTGTCTTAAGGGGAAGGTTCTGAGTGGAAGCCATACTCTCTGACCCCGCAGCAATATCTAGGACTCTTGGTCCTACGCTTGTGCGGCCCTCACAGTCTACGCCCTATTACGGCAAAGTGCCGACCTGACCCCCTTCCAGGTGCGCTGCGCGCGCTGGACAAAAGCCTGAGCGGAGGGGACGCTGGACTCGGCGAGCTGAGATGAGAACAGCGGAGGCTGGTACCCGAGGCTACTCTGAAAGGGAGATAGACCCGGTAGCAGACGGAAGCGAGATTGTGGGCGTACTCTGCCCAGGGGAGCTGTTCTGACAAGACGCAGGGTTACCCCGAAAAGAAAGACTGCGTGAAATACGACCAACAGTCTGATTGGCCCCGTTCGCTTGGCCGTTAGACTGGGGATGAAAGCCGGACGAGACTGACGGAAGCCCCAATCAAACGGCAAAACTCCTCCAAAATTGAGGCGTGAACTGCGGGCCTCTGTCGGAAGCGACGTCAGACGGAAGGCCATGAATTCGCGGAAAACATTCTCGATAATGATCTGAGCCGTCTCCTTAGCAGAAGGAGCTTAGCGAGAGGAATGAAATGAGCCGCCTTAGAGAATCTATCGACAACCGTAAGAATAACTGTCTTCCCCGCTGATGAAAGGCAGTCCGGTGATAAAATCTAAAGCGATGTGAGACCACGGTCGAGAGGAATGGAAGCGGTCTGAGGCGGCCGGCAGGAGGAGAGTTCCCAGATTTGGTCTGCGCGCAGACCGACAAGCGACGACAAATCGACGCGTCACGTTCCCAGTGGGCCACCAGAAACGCTGGCGAATGGAACGCGTACCCCCCGGGGTGGCCGGCTAACTTGGCAGAGTGGGCCCACTGAAGAACGGCCGGACGAGTAGGAGCCGGGAACGAACAGAAGGTTCCTAGGACAAGCTCGCGGCGACGGAGTGTGACGCGAGTGCTTGCACTACCTGCCTCTCAATTCCCCAGACAGTCAACCCGGCAACACGCCCCTCAGGGAGAATCCCCTCGGGGTCGTGGAGACCTCAGAAGAACTGAAGAGACGAGATAAAGCATCAGGCTTGGTGTTCTTTGAGCCCGGACGATAAGAAATAACAAACTCGAAAACGAGCGAAAAACAGAGCCCACGAGCCTGGCGCGCATTAAGTCGTTTGGCTGAACGGATGTACTCAAGGTTCCTATGGTCAGTCCAAACGACAAAGGCAGTCGCCCCTCCAACCACTGTAAGCCATTCGCCCCTAGGGCTAAGCGGATGGCGAGCAGTTCGCGATTACCAACATCATAGTTACGTTCAGCGGCGATAAGCGATGAGAGAAAACGCGCAAGGATGGACCTTGCCGTCAGAGAGAGCGCTGAGAGAGAATGGCTCCCACGCCCACCTCTGGCCAACGTCAGCCTCAACAACAAACTGACTAGAGATGTCAGGTGTAACAAGAATAGGTGCGGATGTAAACGATTCTTAAGAAGATCAAAAGCTCCCTGGGCGGAAACGGACCACTTAAAGCACGTCTTAACAGAAGTAAGGGCTGTGAGGGAACTGCCACCTGACAAAATTACGGATGAAACGACGATAGAAGTGCGAGCGAAGCCCAGAAAGCGCTGCAGCTCGCCCGCGTGACTTAGGGACGGGCCAATCAATGACAGCCTGGACCTTAGCGGGATCCATCTTAATGCCCTCAGCGGAAATAACGGAACCGATAAAAGGGACAGAGGCGGCATGAAAAGTGCACTTCTCAGCCTTCACATAAAGACAGTTCTCCAAAAGGCGCTGGAGGACGCGTCGCACGTGCTGAACATGAATCGAGAGAGACGGTGAAAAAATCAGGATATCGTCCATGTAAACGAAAACAAAAAATGTTCAGCATGTCTCTCAGGACGTCGTTAACTAGTGCCTGAAAGACAGCTGGAGCGTTAAGGGCCGAAAGGAAGACCCGGTATTCAAAGTGCCCTAACGGGTGTTAAACGCCGTCTTCCACTCGTCCCCCTCCTGATGCGCACGAGATGGTAGGCGTTACGAAGGTCCAATTTGGTGAAAAACCTGGCTCCCTGCAGGATCTCGAAGGCTGAAGACATAAGAGGAGACGGATAACGATTCTTAACTGTTATGTCATTCAGCCCTCGATAATCCCACGCATGGGCGCAGGGACCCGTCCTTCTTCTGAACAAAAAAAAACCCCGCTCCGGCGGGGAGAGGGAGGGGAGGAGACTATGGTACCGGCGTCGAGCGAAACCGACAAATAATCCTCGAGCCTTCGTTCGGGAGCCGACAGAGAGTATAATCTACCCCGGGGGGGGTAGTTCCCGGAAAGGAGATCAATACTACAGTCATACGACCGGTGTGGAGGGAGAGAAGTGGCCTTGGGCGACTGAACACCGTGCGCAGATCGTGATACTCCTCCGGCACCCCTGTCAAATCGCCAGGCTCCTCCTGTGAAGAAGAGACAGAGGAAACAGGAGGGATAGCAGACATTAAACAGGTCACATGACACGAAACATTCCAGGATAGGATAGTATTACTAGACCAATTAATAGAAAGGTTATGGCGCACTAGCCAGGGATGACCCAAAACAACAGGTGTAAAGGTGAACGAAAAATTAAAAGAAATGGTTTCGCTATGATTACCAGAGACAGTGAGGGTTAAAGGCAGCGTCTCACGCTGAATCTTGGGGAGAGAACTACCATCTAAAGCGAACAAGGCCGTGGGCTCCCTAACTGTCTGAGAGGAATCATGTTCCCGAGCCCAGGTCTCGTCCATAAAACAGCCCTCCGCCCCAGAGTCTATCAAGGCACTGCAGGAGGCAGATGAACCGGGCCAGCGGAGATGGACCGGAAAGTTAGTGCGTGATCAGAAGGAGAGGCCTGAGTAGTTGCGCTCACCAGTAGCCCTCCTCTTACTGATGAGCTCTGGCTTTTACTGGACATGAGGTAGCGAAGAAATGACCAGCGGAGCCGCAGTAGAGACAGGCGATTGGTGATTCTCCGTTCCTTCTCCTTGGCCGAGATGCGGATACCCCCAGCTGCATAGGCTCAGCATCCGAGCCGGCGGAGGAGGGTGGCAGTGATGCGGCAGGTGGCAGTGATGTGGAGAGGGGAGCAACGGAGAACGCGAGCTCCTTTCCACGAGCTCGGCGGCGAGATCAACCGTCGCTCTATGCGAATAGCGAGAGCTATTAAGGAGTCCAGACTGGAAGGAACCTCCCGGGAGAGGATCTCATCCTTAACCTCGACAAGGAGACCCTCCAGAAAACGAGCGAGCAAAGCCGGCTCGTTCCAGTCACTAGAGGCAGCGAGTGCGAAACTCAATAGAATAATCCGTTATGGATCGATTCCCCTGACATAGGGAAGACAGGGCCCTGGAAGCCTCCTCTCCAAAAACAGAACGGTCAAAAACCCGTATCATCTCCTCCTTAAAGTCCTGATACTGGTTAATACACTCAGCCCTCGCCTCCCCAGATTGCCGTGCCCCACTCACGCGCCCGTCCGGTAAGGAGAGAAATGACGTAGAGGCGATGCGGGCTGCGCTCCTGGAGTAAGTGTTGGGCTGGAGAGAACACCACATCACACTGAGTGAGGAATGAGCGGCACTCAGTGGGCTCCCCAGGTAACACGGCGGGTTGTTGAATCCTGGGCTCCGGGAGACTCGGAAACCCTGGAAGTGGGCGGTGGATCGAGGTGGAGTTGGTGAACCTGTCTTGTGAGGTCGGAGACAGGACGGCCAGGGTCTCAACGGCATGTCGAGCAGCAGACAATTCCTCCTCGTGTCTGCCTACGCATCGCTCCCTGGATCTCGCGGCGGAGTGAAAAGGGTCGAGGCCGCTGGGTCCATTCTTGGTCTGATTCTTCTGTTATGTACTTGAGTGAAGACCCAAAGCGGTTTTAACAGAAAACAGAGTTCTTTAATGAAAAACAGGAATGGCATAAATCCTCTTCCAACGTAGTCAATGGAACAAAAAGAACGTTAGTATAATGCAGGATGCACCTGCCAGGCAGACTCCGACAGGATAGGACAAGGTGGAAGCCAACGAGACGACAGCTTGCTTCTGGCATCAAAAACACAAACAAGAATCAGACACTGAAAGTAGCAGGAACAGAGAGAAATAGAGACCTAATCAGAGGGGAAGAGAGAACAGGTGGGAAAGAGTGGATGAGCTAGTTAGGGGAGATGTAGAACAGCTGAAGAATGAGAGACAGAGAAGGTAACCTAAAAAGACCAGCAGAGAGAGACAGAGTGAAGAGAAAGGACAGGAACAGACATAACAAGACATGACACATGTATTACATAAAGATGCAGTAGATGGTATAGAGTACAGTATATACATATGAGATGGGTAATGTAGGGTACATAAACATGACATAAAGTGCCATTGTTTAAAGTGGCTAGTGATACATTTATTGCATTAATGTTTCCATTATTAAAGTGGCTGGAGTTGAGTCAGTATGTTGGCAGCAGCCACTCAATGTTACTGGTGGCTGTTTAACAGTTTGATGACCTTGGGATAGAAGCTGTTTTTCAGTCTCTTGGTCCCTGCTTTGATGCACCTGTACTGACCTCGCCTTCTGGATGATAGCGGGATGAACAGGCAGTGGCTCAGGTGGTTGCTGTCCTTAATGATCTTTTTGGCTTTCCTGTTACATCGGGTGGTGTAGGTGTCATGGAGGGCAGGTGATGTGTTGTGCAGACCTCACTACCCTCTGGAGAGCCTTACGGTTATGAGCAGAGCAGGTGCCGTACCAGGCAGTGATACAGCCCGACAGGATGCTCTCGATTGGGTATCTGTAAAAGTTTGTGAGTGTTTTTGTTGACAAGCAGAATTTCTTCAGCCTCCCCTGAGGTTGAAGAGGCGCTACTGCGCCTTCTTAACCACGCTGTCTGTGTGGTTGGAACATTTCAGTTTGTCCGTGATGTGTACGCAGATGAACTAAAACCGCTCTACCCTCTCCACTACTGTCCCGTCGATGTGGAAAAAGGGGGGTGCTCCTCTGCTGTTTCCTGGAGTCCAGATCATCTCCTTTGTTGACGTTGATGTTGAGTGTGAGGTTATTTTCCTGACACCACACTCCGAGGCCCTCACCTCCTCCCTGTAGGCCGTCTCGTCATTGTTGGTAATCAAGCCTACCACTGTAGTGTCGTCCACAAACTTGATGATTTAGTTGGGCGTGCATGACCACGCAGTCGTGGGTGAACAGGGAATAGACGAGAGGGCTGAGAACGCACCCTTGTGGGGCCCCAGTGTTGAGGATCAGCGGGGTGAAGATGTTGTTACCTATCCTCACCACCTGGGGGCGGCCCGTTTGGAAGTCCAGGACCCAGTTGCATAGGGCGGGTCTAGACCCAGGGTCTCGAGCTTGATTACGAGTTTGGGAGGTACTATAGTTAAATGCTGAGCTGTAGTTGATGAACAGCAATCTCACATAGGTATTCCTCTTGTCCAGATGAGTTAGGGCAGTGTGCAGTGTGATGGCGATTCGTCATCTTTGGACCTATTGGGCAGTAAGCAAATTGGAGTGGGTCTATGGTGTCAGGGTGGGTGGAGGTGATATGGTCCTTGACTAGTCTCTCAAAGCACTTAATGATGACCGGAAGTGAGTGCTACAGGGCGGTAGTCATTTATCTCCTACCTTACCCAATGGTGGCCCTCTTGAAGCATGTGGGGACAGCAGACAGGGATAAGGATTGATTGAATATGTCCGTAAACACACCCGCCAGCTGGTCTGCTCTGAGGCGCGGCTGGGGATGGCGTCTGGGCTGCAGCCTTGCGAGGTTGACACGTTTAAATGTTTTGCTCACGTCGGCTGCAGTGAAGGAGAGCCGCATGTTTTTGGTAGCAAAGGCTAACGAAGAGCTCGGATCTCAATCCCATTGAGCACATCTGGGACCTGTTGGATTGGAGGGTGAGGTCTAGGGCCACATTCATGAAAATACAAATGTCATATATGATTCTTTAGCTTAGAATCTTGGTAATCAGAAAGCTTTGTCCGATTTGCAATAGGCATTACAGCGAAAGCATAGCATTTGATTGTCTGAGGACAGCGCCTCACCTACTTAAAATAAATCCATAACCTGCATAGGTGTCATAAAACTCAAAAATAGCGATAAAATAAATCACCTTTCCTCTGTTGGCAATCCAAAGGGTTCCAGCTACACAATAAATAGTTTGTTTGTTCTATAAAGTTCCTCTTGATATCCTAAAAACTCAGTTTTGTTGGCACGTTTTGTTCAGTAATCCATTTGCTCAAAGCGTTCAAAACAAGCAGACGAATACATCCTAATAGTACAGGTGAAGTTTGTCAAAATAAGTCAAACCATGTTTTAATTCATCCTTAGATTTTCAAATATCTATACAGTCGATAATATTTCAGCCGGACAATAGCGTAGTCAATAGAATTGAAAATTAGTAAAGAGAAAAATCAAATTATTTCATAATTTTTCAGAAAACAAGACTGAAACCATGTCTAAAGTCTGTTGATATCTAGTGGAAGCCATAGGAACTGCAATCTGGGAGCTGTTCAATTCATTATTCTATAGCAAAGCATGTGACTGGACAGGGAGGTCAAAAAAAGCAATTTCCTAGATGGATTTTCCTTGGGTTTCTGCCTTTCATATCAGTTCTGTTATACTCACAGACGTGATTTTAACAGTTTTAAAACGTCAGAGTGTTTTCTATCCAAATAAACCATGCATATGCATATTCAAGCTTCTGGGCCTGAGAAACAGGCAGTTTACTTTGGGATTCTCCACAATTCAGGATACTGCCCTCTAGCCTCATGAAGTTAACAGCTCTAACAGTCAGTACCTTAACAGGTGCATGTTTATCAATAATTGGAAGAAGAAATGTTATAAATTTATCAAGTGCAGCGTCTAGATGCTCCTCATTAATCACATCAAACCAGCAAATATATTTAACATCATCCACATAAGAGTCACAGCAAAATCTTTGGTATGATCTCTTATACACTATTTAGGCCCAGCTGTTGGAACTTTGGCTTTCCTGCATATAGCCACTATATTGTGATCACTGCATCCAATGGGTACAGATACAGGTTTAGAACAAAGTTCTACGCTATTAGTATAAATGTGATCGATACATGTGGATGATCTTGTTCCTGTAGTGTTTGTAAACACCCTGGTAGGTTGATTAATAACCTGAACCAGATTGCAGACACTGGTCACAGTGAGAAGCTTCCTCTTGAGCAGACAGCTTGATGAAAACCAGTCAATATTCAGGTCCTCAAGAAAGTAGACCTCTCTGTTTACATCACATACACTGTCAAACACTCTACACACATTATTTAGATACTGACTGTTAGCACTTGGTGGCCTTAGAAACACCCCAAAGAGAAGGCTTTAGATGAGGCAGGTGAACCTGCAACCACAACACTTCAATAACACTTGGCATGAGATCTTCTCTAAACATTACAGGGATTATGGCTCGGGAATATATACAGCAACACCTCCCCCCATAAGAATTTCTCTCTTCTGTAGATATTATATCCTTGTTTTGCTCTGATGTATCATCAAATGAATTATCTAAGTGAGTCTCAAAAAGGGCTAATATATGAATGTTATCTGATGTTAGCAAGTTACTGATTTCATAAACCTTATTTCTAAAGGCTATATATTAATATGGGCTATTTCAGCCCCTTTCCTGGGTAGCTTGTCAGGCATCATATGGAGAATAGCAAACAAGCAAAGGAAAGAAAATATATTCAGCAGTCCATGAATCAATTGGTGTGTGAGTGCTGTTGGGTTGAAGCTACGAACCCATAGGCTTGGCTCTCTCATCCCTTCCAGGCTTCTGGGAGGGAGGGTGGACAATGAGCCTGTCATAGCGGATGAAAGCAACGTCCCCACGCGCTCTGGCAGCTTTCATGGCTGGGATCAGTTCTTTCCTCTTCTGGCGCACAGCTTCAGCATAGTCCTCGTTGAGGAATATATACGTTCCTCTCAAGTTCTTGGCCCATTCCAGAACAGCTACCTTGTCCTTGAACCTCCAGGAACTTGACCACTATCGTCCAGAGATGTCACCTGGACCGGTGGTGGGTTTTTTCCAGTCCAAGGCTTCAGGACAATGGGCCTGTCATAGCGGATGTAAGCAAATGACTCTTTTAAAGTTAAAGTCACCCAGTAAATCCTACTTGAGTAAAAGTTTAAAAGTATTTGGTTTTAAATATACTTAAGTATCAAAAGTAAATGTAATTGCAAAATATATACTTAGGGTAACAAAAAAGTAAAAAGTAAATGTAGAATTAATTTAGAATTAATTCCTTGACAACCTGACAACACAATTTTAAAATGTACAGATAGCCAGGGTCACACTTTAGTGAGTCCACCAGATCAGATGCAGCATGACCAGGGATTTTTTCTTTACGTTTGTGAATTAGCCATTCCTGTCCTGCTAAGCATTGAACATGTAATGAGTGCTTTTGGGTGTCAGGAAAATGTGTGGAGTAAAAAGCACATTATTTTCTTTATGAATGTAGTGGAGTAAAGAGCACATTATTTTCTTTATGAATGTAGTGAGTAAAGAGCACATTATTTTCTTTAGGAATGTAGTGGAGTAAAAAGTTGTCAACAATATGAATAGTAAAGTACAGACACACTAAAAAACGACTTAACTAATCCAATAACCATTATAGTTCAATACTTTCAAGATAATCAAATATATGAGTTCTGGTTCATGAGATACGTTAATTCACAGGTTAACCAGGTTAGTCCAGTTTTAACCAGGTTAGTTCAGATTTAACCAGGTTAGTCCAGTTTAACTAGGTTAGTCCTCTAACCAGGTTAGTCCAGTTTAAGCAGGGAAGTCCAGATTAACCAGGTCAGTCTGGTTTTAACCAGGTCAGTCTAGTTTTAACCAGGTTAGTCCAGTTTAACCAGGTTAGTCCAGTTTAACTAAGGTTAGTCCAGTTTAAGCAGGGAAGTCCAGTTTAAGCAGGGAAGTCCAGTTTAACCAGGTCAGTCTAGTTTTAACCAGGTCAGTCTAGTTTAACCAGGTCAGTCTAGTTTGACCAGGTCAGTCTAGTTTGACCAGGTTAGTCAGTTTAACCAGGTTAGTCAGTTTAACCAGGTTAGTCAGTTTAACCAGGTTAAGTCCAGTTTAACCAGAACAAAGTCTGAAATGGCACCCTATACCCTACATAGAACACAGCTGTTTGCCAGAGCCAATTATGGGGACACTCTGCCATTCTGGACATAGAGACAATTATATAGGGGACACGGTGCCATACTGGACATAGAGACAATTATAGGGGACACGGTGCCATTCTGGACATAGAGACAATTATATGGGGACACGGTGCCATACTGGACATAGAGACAATTATATAGGGGATACAGTGCCATTCTGGACATAGAGACAATTATGTCCAGAATGGCATATACCTGCAGGGTTGAAATATGGTTTCTCTCTTTGTTTACGGAGGTGCTATCCTCAGATAATAGCATCGTTTGCATCAGACAGCCTTTTGAAATCTGACGTTGGCTGAATTCACAACAAGTGTAGCTTTAATTTGGTATCTTACATGTGTGATTTCATGAAAGTTTGATTTTTATAGCAATTTATTTGAATTTGGAGCTCTGCATTTTCCCTGGCTTTTTTATCCCAGAGAGGTTGAACAAGAAAGTAACACAATTCTGATCTTTTGTCATTATTATGTCACCATAATGTTATTTTGAAAGAGGAAGCAAAATATTTTCAGCATCTCCACTGATTGATTTTTACTTTAAGGACCTTTTTTGAGGAGGAACTTCTTGATATACTCATTAGTGTTTTAATCCAGGCGAAATGCATAGCACACATACTTACAAATAAAAAAAAATACCAGATATTGTTTGTTCAGAGGAGGAAATGTACTGCAAGTAATAAAACAATTTGAAACATCAAAGAAACCAAGTCTTCATAGAAGATTTTTAAAGACTTTTTGATAAAGTGTGAGTGGAATTTTTTTATATACATTTTAATTTCGGGGGAATCTCTTATACAGTTTGTTTAAAGCTATGTATAGAAACCCCAGGTGTATATAGTAAATAATGGTTACTTCTCAGAAAGTTTTGAGCTGTAAAGAATTAAAACAAGGATATCCGTTGTCTCCATATCTATTTGTTATGGCCATTGAAATGCTAGCTATCCAACAAAAAACATCAGGGGTTCAAAAATCCAAGCTTAAAACAAGTGTCAATGACTCATGTTCCCTCATAAGTCCTGCTTTCAAGTAAAAACTAAAGCAGGAAGTACCAGTGACTCGCTCAATACGGAAGTAGTCCCTAGTCTCATTGAGGATTTAGACTTTTCTATTCTCTCTGGACTAAAACCCAATTATTATATTATTATTAATATTCATATTACATATTGGATCAATAAAAAGACACAAACTTGTCATTACCCTGAAGTTAACAACATATACAATGGGTTGATGGTGAAGTTTGACATACTGCTACTCATATCCCTAAAGATATAACATCATTTACCACAACAAATTAAAATAGAACATTTGTGAAAATAGACATCCTGCAACCAGGGAATTGTCGATTTATGTAAAAATCACTAAGTCTTTATTTACTACCTCCAGATGATTTGTTTTTTAAATCATATGAGCAAAACATATTTAACTTTATTTGAACAGCTAAATCAGACCAAAATTAAGCTTATTTATAATCCCAACAGGTTCTCCATTATTTAGAAAGACGCATCCTGTATTTCTTTGCCTTTATATAGATTACAACGTCTCATTTTCCTTTAGTTGAAATTTAAACCTTGTTGAAGTATCGAAAAGACAGAACAAATGTATATAAAATACATATTATGGTTGAACTCAAATATACAGATTGATAAATGTTTAAATAATTGTATTATATTTATTCATGATATTACGAATAGGAATGGAAAAATATGTACAGTATATGGGAATGTCTGCTGAATCAAAAGTTAATTTTTACTATTTTCTACATTGTCGAATAATAGTGAAGACATCAAAATTATGAAAAATCATATGGAATCATGTAGAAACCAAAAAAATAGTTAAACAAATCACAATATTTTTTATAATTGAGATTCTTCAAAGTAGCCACCGTTTGCCTTGATAACATAATAACTCTTGGCATTCTCTCAACCAGCTTCAGACATGGAATGCTTTTCCAACAGTCTTGAACGAGTTCCCACATATACTGAGCACCTCTTGGCTGCTTTTCCGTCACTCTGCGGTCCAACTCATCCCAACCCAACTCAATTGGGTTGAGGTGGTGATTGTGGAGGTCAGGTCATCTGATGCAGCACTCCATAACTCTCCTTGGTCAAATAGCCCTTACACAACCTGGAGGTGTGTTGGGTCATTGTCCTGTTGAAAAACAAATGATAGTTCCACTAAAAGCGCAAACCAGATGGATGGTGTATAGCTGCAGAATGCTGTGGTAGCCATGCTGGTTTAGTGTGCATTGAATTCTAAATAAATCACAAACAGTGTGACCAGGAAAGCACCATCACACCTCCTCCTCCATGCTTCACAGTGGGAACCACACATGCTGATATCATCCGTTCACCTACTCTCCATCTCACAGACATGGCGGTTAGAACCAAAGGTCTCTAATTTGGACTCATCAGACTAAAGAACAGATTTCCACCGGTCTAATGTCCATTGCTCATGTTTCTTGGCCTAAGCAAGTCTCTTCTTCTAATTGGTGTCCTTTAGTAGTGGTTTATGTGCAGCAATTCACCCATGAAGGCCTGATTTAATTAAGCAATCTCCTCTGAACTGTTGACGTTCAGATGTGTCTGTTACTTGACTTCTGTGAAGCATTTATTTGGGCTGCATTTTCTGAGGCTGGTAACTCTAATGAACTTATCCTCTGCAGCAGAGGTAACTCTGGGTCTTCCTTTCCTGTGGCGGTCCTCATGAGAGTCAGTTTCATCATAGTGCTTGATGTTTTTAAGACTGCACTTAAAGGAACTTAAAAAATTCTTCATGTCTTAAAGAAATGATAGACTGTAGTTTCTCTTTGCTTATTTGAACTGTTTTTGTCATAATATGGACTTTGTATTTTACCAAATAGGGCTATCTTCTGTATACCACCCCTACCTTGTCACAACACAACTGATAGGCTCAAACGCATTCATTTTTAACAAGGCACACCTGTTAATTGATAATAATTCAGGTGACTACCTCAAGCAGGTTGAGAGAATGCAAACAGTGTGCAAAACTGTTAAAAAGGCAACGGGTGGCCACTTTGAAGCCTCTTTCTCTCTCTTTGTCTGTCTCTCTCTGTCTCTCTGTCTCTCTCTCTGTCTCTCTCTCTCTCTGTCTCTCTCTCTGTCTCTCTCTCTGTCTCTCTGTCGCTCCCTCTCTCTGTCTCTTTCTCTCCCTCTCTCTATGTCGCTCCCTCTCTCTGTCTCTCTGTCTCTCTCTCCCTCTCTCTCTGTCGCTCCCTCTCTCTGTCTCTCTGTCCCTCTCTCTGTCTCTCTGTCTCTCTCTCTCCCCCTCCTCTCTCTCCCCCCCTCTCTCTCTCTCTCCCTCTCTCTGTCTCTCTGTCCCTCTCTCTGTCTCTCTGTCTCTCTCTCTCCCCCCTCTCTCTCTCCCCCCCTCTCTCTCTCTCTCTCCCTCTCTCTCCTCTCTCTCTCTCTCTCTCCCTTCTCCCCCTCTCTCTCTCTCCCCCTCTCTCTCTCTCTCTCCTCTCTCTCACTCTCTCTCTCTCTCTCTCTCTCTGTCTCTCTCTCTCTCTCTCTCTCCCCCTCTCTCTCTCTCCCCCTCTCTCTCTCTCTCTCCCCTCTCTCTCCCTCTCTCTCTCCCTCTCTCTCTCTCCCTCTCTCTCCCTCTCTCTCTCCCTCTCTCTCTCCTCTCTCTGTTCCTCATTCTCTTGTATTAATGATTTGATGATGTTGTGAACTGGCTGATAAACCGTGTTTGGTGTTAATTGAGGTGGCTGATAATTGCTCTTAATTATGCTTTTTTGTATCGAGGCAACAGGTTCATTTCACGCCAAATATGCTTTCAGAGGCACAGTCCACCGAGGCTAATGTAACGGATGTGAAACGGCTAGCTAGTTAGCGGTGGTATAAGTATTGGGTATAAGTAGTGAATAGTATTGGGTATAAGTAGTGAATAGGAGTGGGTATAAGTAGTGAATAGTAGTGGGTATAAGTAGTGAATAGGAGTGGGTATAAGTAGTGAATAGTGGTGAGTATAAGTAGTGAATAGGAGTGGGTATAAGTAGTGAATAGTGGTGAGTATAAGTAGTGAATAGTGGTGAGTACAAGTAGTGAATAGGAGTGGGTATACGTAGTGAATAGGAGTGGGTATAAGTAGTGAATAGTGGTGAGTATAAGTAGTGAATAGTGGTGAGTACAAGTAGTGAATAGGAGTGGGTATAAGTAGTGAATAGTAGTGGGTATAAGTAGTGAATAGGAGTGGGTATAAGTAGTGAATAGTGGTGAGTATAAGTAGTGAATAGTAGTGAGTATAAGTAGTGAATAGGAGTGGGTATAAGTAGTGAATAGGAGTGGGTATAAGTAGTGAATAGGAGTGGGTATAAGTAGTGAATAGTGGTGAGTATAAGTAGTGAATAGGAGTGGGTATAAGTAGTGAATAGTGGTGAGTATAAGTAGTGAATAGTGGTGAGTATAAGTAGTGAATAGGAGTGGGTATAAGTAGTGAATAGGAGTGGGTATAAGTAGTGAATAGGAGCGGGTATAAGTAGTGAATAGTGGTGAGTATAAGTAGTGAATAGGAGTGGGTATAAGTAGTGAATAGTGGTGAGTATAAGTAGTGAATAGGAGTGGGTATAAGTAGTGAATAGGAGTGGGTATAAGTAGTGAATAGGAGTGGGTATAAGTAGTGGGTATAAGTAGTTAATAGCAGTGTGTATAAGTAGTTAATAGGAGTGGGTATAAGTAGTGAATAGTGGTGAGTATAAGTAGTGAATAGGAGCGGGTATAAGTAGTGAATAGTGGTGAGTATAAGTAGTGAATAGGAGCGGGTATAAGTAGTGAATAGGAGCGGGTATAAGTAGTGAATAGGAGTGGGTATAAGTAGTCAATAGGAGTGGGTAGAAGTAGTGAATAGTAGTGGGAATAAGTAGCGAATAGGAGCGGGTATAAGTAGTGAATAGTATTGGGTATAAGTAGTGAATAGTATTGGGTATAAGTAGTGAATAGGAGAGGGTATAAGTAGTGGGTATAAGTAGTGAATAGGAGTGGGTATTGCAGTGAATGGGAGCGGGAGCAGGTGTAAGTAGTGAATAGTAGTGGGTATAAGAAGTGAATAGGAGTAGGTATAAGTAGTGAATAGTAGTGGGTATAAGTAGTGAATATGAGTGGGTATAAGTAGTGAATAGGAGTGGGTATAAGTAGTGAATAGGAGTGGGTATAAGTAGTGAATATGAGTGGGTATAAGAAGTGAATAGGAGTGGGTATAAGTAGTGAATAGTAGTGGGTATAAGTAGTGAATAGTAGTGGGTATAAGTACTGAATAGGAGTGGGTATAAGTAGTGAATAGTAGTGGGTATAAGTAGTGAATAGTAGTGCGCATAAGTAGTGAATAGGAGTGGGTATAAGTAGTGAATATGAGTGTGTATAAGTGGTGAATAGTAGTAGGTATAAGTAGTGAATAGGAGTGGGTAAAAGTAGTGAATAGTAGTGGGTATAAGTACTGAATATGAGTGGGTATAAGTAGTGAAAAGGAGTGGGTATAAGTAGTGAATAGGAATGGGTATCAGTAGTGAATAGTAGTGGGTATAAGTAGTGAATATAAGTGTGAGTAGTGAATAGTAGTGGGTAAAAGTAGTGAATAGGAGTGGGTATAAGTAGTGAATAGTAGTGGGTATAAGTACTGAATATGAGTGGGTATAAGTAGTGAATAGTAGTGGGTATAAGTAGTGAATAGTAGTAGGTATAATAGTGAATAGGAGTAGGTATAATAGTGAATAGTGGGTATAAGTAGTGAATAGGAGTGGGTATAAGTAGTGAGTAGTAGTGGGTATAAGCAGTGAATAGTAGTGGGTACAAGTAGTGAATAGTAGTGGGTTTAAGTTGTGAATAGTAGTGGGTATATGTCGTGAATAGTGGTGTGTATAAGTAGTGAATAGGAGTTGGTGTAAGTAGTGAATAGTAGTGGGTATAAGTAGTGAATATGAGTGGGTTATAGTAGTGAATAGTAGTGGGTATAAGTAGTGAATAGTAGTGCGTATAAGTAGTGAATAGGAGTGGGTATAAGTAATGAATATGAGTGGGTAATCGTAGTGAGAAAAGTAGAGCCATACATGACAAAGAACACTAGAGGGCAGCAAACATACACCACAGACCAAAGGGAAACGTGTTTCACATATATCAGTCTAGAGTCCATTTTTACAAGCGTCTTGAGCAACCAGGAAATGACAGTGATTTCTGCATAGTGGATCTTTAATAGAAAGCATGATCATTGTCATTGGTCTTATTGGTCTTCATTGGTCTCACCCTGTAGCTTCCGCCTGGGTTGCTCCCTCTGGGGTTGAAGGTCATAGTTCCTCCTAAAAAGTGGTAGGCCCAGGAGCAGGAGACCATCAGCAGTAGCAGTAGTAGTGAGGACTGGGAGGGAGACATGCTGTCTGTCTGTCTGTCTGTCTGTCTGTCTGTCTGTCTGTCTGTCTGTCTGTCTGTCTGTCTGTCTGTCTGTCTGTCTGTCAAAATGGGGAAAGGACAGCGGCTTATGCATCTGGTGACAAATGTGGACTGACTGAAAATCTTACTTACAAAACTTGAGCCCTAGAACAGACTTTTCAAACCTCTCCTCGGGGACCCCCAGACTTTTTACAATTTTGTTGTCGCCCTGAACTAGCTCACCTGATTTAAGTAGCCAAGGGTTGTTACCCTGGTCAGACGTTAGAGGTAGCCCAGGGTCGTTACCCTCGTCAGACGTTAGAGGTAGCCCAGGGTCGTTACCCTGGTCAGACGTTAGAGATAGCCCAGGGTCGTTACCCTGGTCAGACGTTGTTAGAGGTTACCCCAGGAGTTAGCCCAGGGTCGTTACCCTGGTCAGATGTTAGAGGTAGCCCTGGGTCGTTACCCTGGTCAGATGTTAGAGGTAGCCCCGTTACCCTGGTCAGATCGTTACCCTGGTCAGGCGTTAGAGGTAGCCCAGGGTCGTTACCCTGGTCAGACGTTAGAGGTAGCCCAGGGTCGTTACCCTGGTCAGACGTTAGAGGTAGCCCAGGGTCGTTACCCTGGTCAGGCGTTAGAGGTAGCCCAGGGTCGTTACCCTGGTCAGGCGTTAGAGGTAGCCCAGGGTCGTTACCCTGGTCAGGCGTTAGAGGTAGCCCAGGTAGCCGTTAGAGGGTCGTTACCCTGGTCAGACGTTAGAGGTAGCCCAGGGTCGTTACCCTGGTCAGACGTTAGAAGTAGCCCAGGGTCGTTACCCTGGTCAGATCTGACAGTGGCTGGATATGTATTTTACACCATTCATATGAAACAGCAATCTGGTGCCCGACGGCCCAGTCGATGACATGGCATGAATCTATTGGTCGATGCAACGTCTGAGCAGGGGAACATGACCATAGGCTAACTTGATTAATAATCAATTATTGGAGAAGAAAATTATCATTAAAATGCTAGTTCTGGAAGAGTAGGCCGTCGTTGTAAATAACAATTGGAACTGACTGTCTAGTTTAAAAATACATGTAAAATAAAACATCTCACACGTCTGGAGTGATAGTGCTTCTAAAACAAAGAGTTGTTTTGTAATCCTTTTATTTTTACCATGTTGTCCGTTTAACAAACCTCAACTTAAAAAATAAAAATAAAAACCAGTACTACTACTTTTTTAATTGTTTAAGGTTAAGATAACTGTTAATGAATAGTTCTATAAAAAAATGACAGCAGATCTTACAGTCGTATGAAAACGTTTGGGCACCCCTGGCAATTTCCATGATTTCCATCTATAAATAATTGGGTGTTTGGATCAGCAATTTCATTTTGATCTATCAAATAACTGATGGACTCAGTAATATTTCAGTAGTGAAATGAGGTTTATTGGATTAACAGAAAATGTGCAATATGCATCAAAACTAAATTAGACAGGTGCATAAATGTGGGCACCCCAATAGAAAAATCTCATCAATATTTAGTAGAGCCTCCTTTTGCTAAAATAACAGCCTCTAGACAATTCCCATAGCCTCTAATGCGTGTCTGGATTCTGGATGAAGGTATTTTGGACTATTCCTCCTTACAAAACATCTCCAGTTTAGTTAGGTTTGATGGTTGCCGAGCATGGACAGCCCACTTCAAATCATCCCACAGATTCTCAATGATATTCAGGTCTGGGGACTGGGATGGCCATTCCAGAACATTGTACTTGTTGCTCTGCATAAATGTCTGGGTAGATTTTGAGCAGTATTTTGTTTTGGGTCGTTGTGTTGTTGAAATATCCCGAGCGTAACTTCACCTTTGCGACTGATTCTTCAACATTATTCCCAAGAATTTGCTGATATTGAGTGGAATCCATGCGTCCCTCAACCTTAACAAGATTCCCAGTACCGGCACTGGTGCCACAGCACCACAGCATGGTGGAACCCCGTGTTTGTCTTGGAACGCTGTGTTCTTTTGCCGCCATGCATAACGTCCCTTATTATGACCAAATAACTCACTCTTTGTTTCATCAGTCCACAGCACCTTATTCCAAAATGAAGCTGGCTTTTCCAAATGTGTGTTTGCATACCTCAAGCGACTCTGTTTGTGGTGTGTGTGCAGAAAAGGCTTCTTCCGCATCACTCTCCCATACAGCTTCTCCTTGTGCAAAGTGCGCTGAATTGTTGAACGATGCACAGTGACACCATCTGCAGCAAGATGATGTTGTAGGTCTTTGGAGGTGGTCTGTGTGCTGTTTTTGACCGTTCTCACCATCCTTCGCCTTTGCCTCTCTGATATTTTACTTGGCCTGCAGCTTTTGGCCTTAACAAGAACTGTGCCCATGGTCTTCCATTACCTCACTATGTTCCTCACAGTGGACACTGACAGCTTAAATATCTGCGATAGCTTTGTGGACTTCCTCTAAACCATAATGTTGAACAATTTATTTTTTCAGGTCATTTGAGAGTTGTTTTGAGGCCCCCATGTTGCCACTCTTCAGAGGAGAGTCAAAGAGAACAACAACTTGCAATTGGCCACCTTAAATACCCTTTCTCATGATTGGATGCACTTGTCTATGAAGTTCAAGGCTTAATGAGCTCACCTAACCAATTGTGTGTTCCAATTAATCAGTGCTAAGTAGTTACATGTATTCAAATCAATTGAATGACAAGGGTGCCCACATTTTTGCATAGCCTATTTTTCACATACGACTGTAGTGTCTCCAGTTTGGGTTCAGTCCAGCTGACAGCACTTCCACTCTGAATCCTGCAGGTCCTTGTCACTCAGGTCCTTGTCTCTCAGGTCCTTGTCTCTCAGGTCCTTGTCTCTCAGGTCCTTGTCTCTCAGGTCCTTGTCTCTCAGGTCCTTGTCTCTCAGGTACTTGTCTCTCAGGTCCTTGTCTCTCAGGTCCTTGTCTCTCAGGTCCTTGTCCTCAGGTCCTTGTCTCTCAGGTCCAGCTCTCTCAGGTCCTTGTCACTCAGGTCCAGCTCTCTCAGGTCCTTGTCTCTCAGGTCCTTGTCTCTCAGGACTTTGTCTCTCAGGTCCTTGTCACTCAGGTCCTTGTCTCGGGTCCTTGTCACTCAGGTCCTTGTCTCTCAGGTCCTTGTCTCTCGGGACCTTGTCTCCTCGGGTCCTTGTCTCTCAGGTCCTTGGCACTCAGGTCCTTGGCTCTCAGGTCCTTGGCACTCAGGTCCTTGTTCGGGTCCTTGTCTCGGGTCCTGTCTCTCGGGTCCTTGTCTCTCGGGTCCTTGTCTCTCGGGTCCTTGTCTCTCGGGTCCTTGTCTCTCGGGTCCTTGTCTCTCAGGTCCTCATCTCTCAGGTCCTCGTCTCTCAGGTCTCGTCCTCTCAGGTCCTCGTCAGGTCCACGTCAGGGTCCTTGTCTCTCAGGTCCTTGTCTCTCAGGTCCTTGTCACTCAGGTCCTTGTCGGGTCCTTGTCTCTCGGGTCCTTGTCTCTCGGGTCCTTGTCACCAGGTCCTTGTCTCTCAGGTCCTTGTCACTCAGGTCCTTGTCACTCAGGTCAGGTCCTTGTCTCTCAGGTCCTTGTCCCTCAGGTCCTTGTCTCTCAGGTCCTTGTCTCTCAGGTCCTTGTCACTCAGGTCCTTGTCTCTCAGGTCCTTGTCTCTCAGGTCCTTGTCTCTCAGGTCCTTGTCACTCAGGTCCCTTGTCTCTCAGGTCCTTGTCTCTCGGGTCCTTGTCCGGGTCCTTGTCTCTCAGGTCCTTGTCTCTCAGGTCCTTGTCTCTCAGGTCCTTGTCACTCAGGTCCTTGTCACTCAGGTCCTTGTCTCTCAGGTCCTTGTCTCTCAGGTCCTTGTCTCTCAGGTCCTTGTCTCTCAGGTCCTTGTCACTCAGGTCCTTGTCTCTCAGGTCCTTGTCTCTCAGGTCCTTGTCTCTCGGGTCCTTGTCTCTCGGTCCTTGTCTCCGGGTCCTTGTCACTTGTCAGGTCCTTGTCTCTCAGGTCCTTGTCACTCAGGTCCTTGGCACTCAGGTCCTTGTCTCAGGTCCTTGTCTCTCTTGGGTCCTTGTCTCTCGGGTCCTTGTCTCTCAGGTCCTTGTCTCTCAGGGTCCTTGTCTCTCAGGGTCCTTGTCTCTCAGGTCCTTGTCTCTCAGGTCCTTGTCTCTCTCAGGTCCTTGTCTCTCGGGGTCCTCAGGTCCAGGTTGTCTCTCAGGGTCCTTGTCACTCAGGTCCTTGTCACTCAGGTCCTTGTCTCTTGTCTAGGTCCTTGTCACTCGGGTCCTTGTCTCTCGGGTCCTTGTCTCTCGGGTCCTTGTCTCTCAGGTCCTTGTCTCTCAGGTCCTTGTCTCTCAGGTCCTTGTCTCTCGGGTCCTTGTCTCTCGGGTCCTTCGGGTCTCACTCAGGTCCTTGTCTCTCGGGTCCTTGTCTCTCAGGTCCTTGTTTCTCAGGTCCTTGTCTCTCAGGGTGTTTGTCTCTCAGGTCCTGTCTCTCGGGTCTCGGGTCCTTGTCTCTCGGGTCCTTGTCTCTCGGGTCCTTTGTCTCTCGGGTCCTTGTCTCTCGGGTCCTTGTCTCTCGGGTCCTTGTCTCTCAGGTCCTTGTCCTCAGGTCCTTGTCTCTCAGGTCTTGTCTTCGGGTCCTCTCGGGTCCTTGTCTCTCAGGTCCTTGTCTCTCAGGTCCTTGTCTCTCAGGTCCTTTGTCTCTCAGGTCTTCCTGTCTCTCGGGGTCCTTGTCTCTCGGGGTCCTTGTCACTCGGGTCCTTGTCTCTCGGGTCCTTGTCTCTCGGGTCTCTTGTCACTCAGGTCCTTGTCTCTCAGGTCCTCGTCTCTCAGGTCCCGCTCTCTCAGGTCCTTGTCACGGGTCCTCGTCACTCGGGTCCTTGTCTCTCAGGTCCCTTGTCTCTCGGGTCCTTGTCTCTCAGGTCCTTGTCTCTCAGGTCCTTGTCTCTCAGGTCCTGTCTTGTCTCTCAGGTCCTTGTCTCTCAGGTCCTTGTCTCTCAGGTCCTTGTCTCTCAGGTCCTTGTCTCTCAGGTCCTTGTCTCTCAGGTCCTTGTCTCTCGGGGTCCTTGTCGGGTCTCAGGTCCTTGTCTCTCAGGTCCTCCCTCGTCTCTCAGGTCCTTGTCTCTCAGGTCCTTGTCACTCGGGTCCTTGGCTCTCGGGTCCTTGTCTCTCGGGTCCTTGTCTCTCAGGTCCTTGTCACTCGGGTCCTTGTCTCTCAGGTCAGGTCCTTGTCTCTTAGGTCCTTGTCTCTCAGGTCCTTGTCTCTCAGGTCCTTGTCTCTCAGGTCCTTGTCTCTCAGGGTCCTTGTCTCTCAGGTCCTTGTCTCTCGGGTCCTTGTCTCTCGGGTCCTTGTCTCTCGGGTCCTTGTCTCTCGGGTCCTTGTCTCTCGGGTCCTTGTCCTCACTGGGTCCTTGTCACTCGGGTCCTTGTCTCTCAGGTCCTTGTCTCTCGGGTCCTTGTCTCTCGGGTCCTTGTCTCCGGGTCCTTGTCACTCAGGGTCCTTGTCTCTCAGGTCCTTGTCTCTCAGGGTCCTTGTCTCTCTTGGGTCCTTGTCTCTCGGGTCCTTGTCTCTCAGGTCCTTGTCTCTCAGGTCCTTGTCTCTCGGGTCCTTGTCTCTCGGGTCCTTGTCTCTCAGGTCCTTGTCTCTCAGGTCCTTGTCACTCAGGTCCTTGTCTCTCAGGGTCCTTGTCACTCAGGTCCTTGTCTCTCAGGTCCTTGTCTCTCGGGTCCTTGTCTCTCGGGTCCTTGTCTCTCGGGTCCTTGTCTCTCGGGTCCTTGTCTCTCGGGTCCTTGTCTCTCGGGTCCTTGTCTCTCAGGTCCTTGTCACTCAGGTCCTTGTCTCTCAGGTCCAGGTCCTTTCCCTCAGGTCCTTGTCTCTCGGGTCCTTGTCTCTCAGGTCCTTGTCTCTCAGGTCCTTGTCTCTCGGGTCCTTTGTCTCTCGGGTCCTTGTCTCTCGGGTCCTTGTCTCTCGGGTCCCTTGTCTCTCAGGTCCTGTCTCTCGGGTCCTTGTCACTCAGGTCCTTGTCAGGTCCTCGTCTCTCAGGTCCTTGTCTCTCGGGTCCTGTCACTCGGGTCCTTGTCTCGGGTCCTTGTCTCTCGGGTCCTTGTCTCTCGGGTCCTTGTCACTCAGGTCCTTGTCACTCAGGTCCTTGTCTCTCAGGTACTTGTCCAGCTCTCTCAGGTCCTTGTCTCTCAGGTCCTTGTCTCTCAGGTCCTTGTCTCTCAGGTCTTGTCTCTCAGGTCCTTGTCTCTCGGGTCCTGTCACTCGGGTCCTTGTCTCTCGGGTCCTTGTCTCTCGGGTCCTCGTCACTCGGGTCCTTGTCCTTGTCACTCTCGGGTCCTTGTCCGGGTCCTTGTCACTCAGGTCCTTGTCACTCAGGTCCTTGTCTCTCAGGTACTTGTCCCTCAGGTCCTTGTCTCTCAGGTCCTTGTCTCTCAGGTCCTTGTCTCTCAGGTCCTTGTCTCTCAGGTCCTTGTCTCTCGGGTCCTTGTCCTTGTCTCAGGTCCTTGTCTCTCAGGTCCTCGTCTCTCAGGTACTTGTCCCTCAGGTCCAGCTCTCTCAGTCCTTGTCTCTCGGGTCCTTTCGGGTCCTTGTCTCTCGGGTCCTTGTCTCTCGGGTCCTTGTCTCTCGGGTCCTTGTCTCTCAGGGTCCTTGTCTCTCGGGTCCTTGTCCTCAGGTCCTTGTCACTCAGGTCCTTGTCTCTCAGGTACTTGTCCCTCAGGTCCAGCTCTCTCAGGTCCTTGTCTCTCAGGTCCTTGTCTCTCAGGTCCTTGTCTCTCAGGTCCTTGTCTCTCAGGTCCTTGTCTCTCAGGTGTCTCTCAGGTCCTTGTCTCTCTAAGGTCCTTGTCTCTCAGGTCCTTGTCTCTCAGGTCCTTGTCTCTCAGGTCCTTGTCTCTCAGGTCCTTGTCACTCAGGTCCTTGTCTCTCAGGTCCTTGTCTCTCTGGGTCCTTGTCTCAGGTCCGGGTCCTTTGTCTCTCGGGGTCCTTGTCTCTCGGGTCCTTGTCTCTCAGGTCCTTGTCTCTCAGGTCCTTGTCTCTCAGGTCCTTGTCTCTCAGGTCCTTGTCTCTCAGGTCCTTGTCTCTAAGGTCCTTGTCTCTCAGGTCCTTGTCACTCAGGTCCTTCTCTCAGGTCCAGCTCTCTCAGGTCCAGCTCTCTCAGGTCCTTGTCTCTCAGGTCCTTGTCACTGTCTCTCAGGTCCTTGTCACTCAGGTCCTTGTCTCTCACCTTGTCTCTCAGGTCCTTGTCTCTCAGGTCCTGTCTCTCAGGTCCTTGTCTCTCAGGTCCTTGTCTCTCAGGTCCTCTAAGGTCCTTGTCTCAGGTCCTCACTCAGGTCCTTCACTCAGGTCCTTCAGGTCCACTCAGGTCCTTGTCTCTCAGGTCCTTGTCAGGTCCTCAGGTCCCTTCAGGTCTTGTCTCTTAGGTCCTTGTCTCTCAGGTCCTTGTCTCTCAGGTCCTTGTCTCTCAGGTCCTTGTCGGGTCCTTGTCACTCTGGTCCTTGTCTCTCAGGTCCTCTCAGGTCCTTGTCTCAGGTCCTTGTCTCTCAGGTCCTTGTCTCTCAGGTCCTTGTCTCTCAGGTCCAGTCTCTCAGGTCTTTGTCTCTAAGGTCCTTGTCTCTCAGGTCCAGGTCAGGTCTTTGTCATTCAGGGTCCTCTCAGGTCCAGTCTCTCAGGTCCTTGTCTCTCAGGTCCTTGTCATTCAGGTCCTTGTCTCTCAGGTCCTTGTCTCTCAGGTCCTTCCTTGTCACCAGGTCCTTGTCACCCAGGTCTTTGTCTCTCAGGTCCTGTCTCTCAGGTCCTTGTCACCCAGGTCCTTGTCTCTCAGGTCCTTGTCTCTCAGGTCCTTGTCTCTAAGGTCCTTGTCTCTCAGGTCCTTGTCACTCAGGTCCTTGTCTCTCAGGTCCAGCTCTCTCAGGTCCAGCTCTCTCAGGTCCTGTCTCTCAGGTCCTTGTCACTCAGGTCCTTGTCACTCAGGTCCTTGTCTCTCAGGTCCTTGTTCTCAGGTCCTTGTCTCTCAGGTCCTTGTCTCTCAGGTCCTTGTCTCTCAGGTCCTTGTCACTCGGGTCCTGTCACTCTGGTCCTTGTCTCTCAGGTCCTTGTCTCTCAGGTCCTTGTCTCAGGTCCTTGTCTCTCAGGTCCTTGTCACTCAGGTCCTTGTCACTCAGGTCCTTGTCACTCAGGTCCTTGTCTCTCAGGTCCTTGTCACTCAGGTCCTTGTCACCAGGTCCAGGTCCTTGTCTCTCAGGTCCTTGTCTCTCAGGTCCTTGTCTCTCAGGTCCTTGTCACTCAGATCCTTGTCACTCAGGTCCTTGTCTCTCAGGTCCTTGTCACTCAGGTCCTGTCACTCAGGTCCAGCTCTCTCAGGTCCTGTCTCTCAGGTCCTTGTCACTCAGGTCCTTGTCACTCAGGTCCTTGTCACTTCAGGTCCTTGTCACTCAGGTCCTTGTCTCTCAGGTCCAGCTCTCTCTGGTGTGAAGAGTTTGAAATACACGTAACAGACTAATAATACATGTAACAATCTTCTTGGACATCATTGAAGATGTAGTTATTTTACAGTTTTCGGGTTCTGTTCCCTGAGCTAAAAAAATGTAGAGCCATGTTCGGTTCACTTTATTTGTGGCAGCATTTACCCCGTATCCATGGTGTGGCATTTGTTTTACTGCCTGGTACTGGGTTACCTTCAAAACAACACCCCTGAAGCTCAAACACTTCAGCCTGGAATGTCAGTTTTGTGAGAAGACTGGAAATGAGTCTTTCCGTATCAGAGAGTTCAGGCGACTGCAGTAAAGCTTGTAGAGATCATAGAGCGAAACAAATGACACCGTCGTGTTCGTGAGTCTCATCAAAACGTATCTGTTTTGTAGATCAAAACGGTTCAGGTTCTCCAGACAATTTTGTGAAGATTTTCTTGTCCGGATCCTCTCATGTGTATGAAAAAAACCTTCATGTTATGGAATAAACCTCATTTCGAAAGAGGGATTGGGCTGCAGCAATGACATGACACAATAAGTCTCTAGCATAAACACATGGAGAGCTATTCAATACACGCAGGCCAACAGCTTGTATGTTTTACAGCATTGATTTGAATCAACTGTAGTTGAACAGAGGTTTAGATATCAATCCATTTTAACACACTGGTGCACTGGGGTGAGGAGTTGAACTGAACGATCGCTACCGCGGTGACACGTGAAGTACTACAGTACCCAGAAGACACTGTTACAGAGGAAGTGACATCATCCCCACAGAGTCATGTGATCGGAAGTTGATCCGTGTATATGTACACTGACTTGTATTGTTATTGTTCAGATGTAGATAAATATATTGTTGAACTTTTCAAATAAATAAAATGGTATTATTTACATAGCATACAAATAAGACCCTGTCACCAAACCATGTTCTGTTCAAGGTCCTGAATAGTCAAAATTCGTTTTTTCTTCATGAAATGTCATGATATTTGGATGAAACCAGATCAAAGTAGGAAGACAAATGCATGATAAATGACTGCTGATTCTACATTGATCAAGTTGGATCATAATGTTCCTGGTACCACTTGTCAAACACTTGGACTCGAGGAGGTCACAACAAATCAACTCTTTTTTATTAAACGCCATGTCGTTACATTAACGTTACAGGTCCATAGTCATGATATATGGCCATTGTCTGGCAGTCAACATATATATAATGCATGAAGTTTACCCAGACTCCACCCTGTCGCTTTCAAATCAAATTGTCCAAGATAGCTTTATAAAATGGTGCTGACAATAAATAAATAATATATATATATATATATATATATATATATATATATATATATATATATATATATATATATATATATATATATATATATATATATATATATATATTTATGAAACCATGATGTGATGTCTGAAAGGAATGGAAGTTGCAATTTCAATGTTATTACTTTAACCAGAGCCCTATTCTCATGTAGTGCACTACTTTAACCAGAGCTCTATTCCCTATGTAGTGCACTACTTTAACCAGAGCTCTATTCCCTATGTAGTGCACTACTTTAACCAGAGCCCTATTCCCTATGTAGTGCACTACTTAACCAGAGCCCTATTCCCTATGTAGTGAACTACTTTAACCAGAGCCCTATTCCCTATGCAGTGCACAACCTTTAGCCAGAGCCCTATTCCCTAAGTAGTGCACTACTTTAACCAGAGCCCTATTCCCTATGTAGTGCACTACTTTAACCAGAGCCCTATTCCCTAAGTAGTGCACTACTTTAACCAGAGCCCTATTCCCTATGTAGTGCACTACTTTAACCAGAGCCCTATTGCCTATGTAGTGCACTACTTTAACCAGAGCCATATTCCCTATGTAGTGCACTACTTTAACCAGAGCCCTATGGGTGCCATTTGGGAGGCACAGATTAGACAGGGAACAAAGAAACAATGTTACAGATAGATATTACATCTATAGAGAAGACAGGGAACAGAGCAACAATGTTACAGACAGATATTCCATCTATAGAGAAGACATTCTATTTTCCTTGTGAAATGTGATCTATAGATGCTATTTCTACCTGCAACACTGTGTATCCACAGAGAGAACAACCCTGGGTTGGGTTACGTTCAGAAAGCACAAATGGAAAAACATTTTTTTAAATGGAAAACAAAAATTTGCTCTCTAATTAGCCAAGTTAATTTAGTACATTTTTTAATTTGAAAAAATATGTTACTCCCGAACAGACCCCTGGTTTAGAACATATTTGCTCTTCTCTTAGCAGTAATTAACCACCGTCTACTGGACTGAAGGTGGAGTCCAGATGCAGCTAGCATGTAGTTGATCTATGAACTGTAAAGGGTTATTAATGTGGACTGAAATATAACGAAGTACCCAAACACTACAGAAAGGCATCAGTGTTCTGGAGAGAGTGCAGGAAGAACAGAGGAATAGTATGGTGAAGAACAGAGGAAGAGTGTGTGAAGAACAGAGGAAGAGTGTGGATCACATTGACTCTCCTCCTTCTCTCCTTTCCTGTTCTTCTCATTATTTTTCTGCTTCATGAGGAATCAGACAGTTCAGTCCACCGAGGGAGTGCTTGTTCCATCGTGAAAACAGAACTATCACAATATACGTAAACGTTTATCTCTATTTCTATGAAATGTTTCTGTATCGTAAAATCAGTTCCATTGACACATCGACCAACAGAGAACATCGTTTTTCTTCAAACGTCAATAAAAAAATCATAAAGCATTAAAGTTGGGACTCATATAGCTGGCTGCTGGCCCATGTTGACCCAGACTAGTGGAGGTGACCTGTTACCATGTTGACCCAGACTGGTGGAGGTGACCTGTTACCATGTTGACCCAGACTGGTGGAGGTGACCTGTTACCATGTTGACCCAGACTGGTGGAGGTGACCTGTTACCTTGTTGAGTAGACTGGTGGAGGTGACCTGTTACCATGTTGAGTAGACTGGTGGAGGTGACCTGTTACCATGTTGACCCAGACTGGTGGAGGTGACCTGTTACCATGTTGACCCAGACTGGTGGAGGTGACCTGTTACCATGTTGACCCAGACTGGTGGAGGTGACCTGTTACCATGTTGACCCAGACTGGTGGAGGTGACCTGTTACCTTGTTGAGTAGACTGGTGGAGGTGACCTGTTACCATGTTGAGTAGACTGGTGGAGGTGACCTGTTACCATGTTGACCCAGACTGGTGGAGGTGACCTGTTACCATGTTGACCCAGACTAGTGGAGGTGACCTGTTACCATGTTGACCCAGACTGGTGGAGGTGACCTGTTACCATGTTGACCCAGACTAGTGGAGGTGGCCCGTAACCATGTTGAGCCCAGATCCTCACAAAGGGTTAACTGACATGTCTGCCCAGATCTCCAGCTCTCTGTCCCATGGGACAATGTTTCTCTTTTCTCCCTTCTTCGTTTCCTGTTTTTGGACTATCGGCCGTCCCTGTTCCTTGTTCCAGCTCTTCACCTCTCCCGTGAGAATGGTGCTATGGGAGGGATTAAGGGCGGAGACGAGGTTAAAGGTCAGAGAGAGGGTGCTGATGGTCAGGCTGGGAGGTAGCTGGGCAGTATGTCCATTTTTGTTGTTGTTGTCGTCAACGGCAACAGGCATGAGCTCACATCCTGGTTGCGTTTTCGTCTGAGAACCTGCCCCTCCTTATCAAGAGTGGTGGCCTGAGGGGGAGGAAACACGCATCAGCCAATCAGGACCGATACTCACAGGGACAACACTCACGCTGAGGATTGTGGGTTATAGAAGAGGAGCATGGGTAAAAGAGAGGTGAGCAGGAGAAGTAAGAGATGAGATGAGAGGAGAGGAGGAGGGGAGGAATGAGAGATGAGTGGAGAGGAGGAGGAGGAGGAGAGGAATGAGAGATAAGTGGAGAGGAGGAGAGGAATTAGAGATGGGAGGAGGAGGAGAGGAATGAGAGATGAGAGGAGGAGAGGAAATAGAGATGGGAGGAGGAGGAGAGGAATGCGAGATGAGAGGAGAAGAAGGGGAAAGGAAATAGAGATGAGAGGAGGAGGAGGAGAGGAATATGAGATGAGAGGAGAGGAGGAGGAGAGGAATGAGAGATGAGAGGAGAGGAGGAGGAGAGGAATTAGAGATGGGAGGAGGAGGAGAGGAATGAGAGATGAGAGGAGGAGAGGAAATAGAGATGGGAGGAGGAGGAGAGGAATGCGAGATGAGAGGAGGAGAGGAATGAAAGATGAGAGGAGGAGAGGAATTAGAGATGGGAGGAGGAATGAGAGATGAGAGGAGGAGAGGAATTAGAGATGGGAGGAGGAGGAGAGGAATGTGAGATGAGAGGAGGAGAGGAATGAAAGATGAGAGGAGGAGAGGAATTAGAGATGGGAGGAGGAGGAGAGGAATGCGAGATGAGAGGAGAAGAAGGGGAAAGGAAATAGAGATGAGAGGAGGAGGAGGAGAGGAATGTGAGATGAGAGGAGAGGAGGAGGAGAGGAATGAGAGATGAGAGGAGAGGAGGAGAGGAATTAGAGATGGGAGGAGGAGGAGAGGAATGAGAGATGAGAGGAGGAGAGGAATGAGAGATGAGTGGGAGAGGAGGAGAGGAGAGGAATGCGAGATGAGAGGAGGAGAGGAGGAGAGGAATTAGAGATGGGAGGAGGAGGAGAGGAATGAGAGATGAGAGGAGAAGAAGGGGAAAGGAAATAGAGATGAGAGGAGGAGGAGGGAGAGGAATGAGATGAGAGGAGAGGAGGAGGAGATGAATGAGAGATGAGAGGAGAGGAGGAGGAGAGGCATTAGAGATGCGAGGAGGAGGAGAGGAATGAGAGATGAGAGGAGGAGAGGAATTAGAGATGGGAGGAGGAGGAGAGGAATGTGAGATGAGAGGAGGAGAGGAATGACAGATGAGAGGAGGAGAGGAATTAGAGATGGGAGGAGGAGGAGAGGAATGAGATGAGAGGAGGAGAGGAATTAGAGATGAGAGGAGAGGAGGAGAGGAATGAGAGATGAGAGGAGGAGAGGAACTAGAGATGGGAGGAGGAGGAGAGGAATGTGAGATGAGAGGAGGAGAGGAATGAAAGATGAGAGGAGGAGAGGAATGAGAGATGAGAGGAGGAGAGGAATTAGAGATGAGAGGAGAGGAGGAGAGGAATGAGAGATGAGAGGAGGAGAGGAATGAGAGATGAGAGGAGTAGAGGAATGTGAGATGAGAGGAGGAGAGGAATGAAAGATGAGAGGAGGAGAGGAATGAGAGATGAGAGGAGGAGAGGAATGAGAGATGAGAGGAGGAGAGGAATTGGAGATGAGAGGAGGAGAGGATTTAGAGATGAGAGGAGAGGAGGAGAGGAATGAGAGATGAGAGGAGGAGAGGAATGAGAAATGAGAGGAGGAGAGGAATGAGAGATGAGAGGAGGAGAGGAATGAGAGATGAGAGGAGGGGAGGAATTAGAGATGAGATGATAGGAGATGAATGAGAGATGAGAGGAGGAGAGGAATGAGAGATGAGAGGAGGAGAGGAATGAGAGATGAGTGGAGGACAGGAATTAGAGATGAGAGGATGAGATGAATGAGAGATGAGAGGAGGAGAGGAATTAGAGATGAGAGGAGGAGAGGAATGAGAGAGATGAGAGGAGGAAGAGAGGAATTAGAGATGAGAGGAGGAGGAGAGGAAATAGAGATGAGAGGAGAGGAGGAGAGGAATGAGAGATGAGAGGGAGGAGAGGAATGAGAGATGAGAGGAATGAGAGATGAGAGGAGGAGCGGAATGAGAGATGAGAGGAGGAGAGGTATTAGAGATGAGAGGAGGAGGAGGGGAGGAATTAGAGATGAGAGGAGGAGAGGAATGAGAGATGAGATGAGGGAGAGGAATTAGAGCTGAGAGGAGAGGAGGAGAGGAATGAGAGATGAAAGGAGGAGAGGAATTAGAGATGAGAGGAGGAGAGGAATGGGAGATGAGAGGAGGAGAGGAATTAGAGATGAGAGGAGGAGAGGAATGAGAGATGAGAGGAGGAGAGGAATTAGAGCTGAGAGGAGAGGAGGAGAGGAATGAGAAATGAGAGGAGGAGAGGAATGAGAGATGAGAGGAATGAGAGATGAGAGGAGGAGCGGAATGAGAGATGAGAGGAGAGGAATGAGATGAGAGGAGGAGAGGAATGAGATATGAGAGGAGGAGAGGAATTAGAGATGAGAGGAGGAGGGGATGAATTAGAGATGCGGAGGAGGAGAGGAATGAGAGATGAGAGGAGGAGAGGAATGAGAGATGAGAGAAGGAGAGGAATGAGATATGAGAGGAGGAGAGGGAATGAGAGATGAGAGGAGGAGAGAAATTAGAGATGAGAGGAGGAGAGGAATGAGAGATGAGAGGTGGAGAGTTATTAGAGATGAGAGGAGGAGGAGGGGAGGAATTAGAGATGACAGGAGGAGTGGAATGAGAGATGAGAGGAGGAGAGGAATTAGAGCTGAGAGGAGAGGAGGAGAGGAATGAGAGATGAGAGGAGGAGCGGAATGAGAGATGAGAGGAGAGGAATGAGATGAGAGGAGGAGAGGAATTAGAAATGAGAGGAGGAGGGGAGGAATTAGAGATGAGAGGAGGAGAGGAATGAGAGATGAGAGGAGGAGAGGAATGAGAGATGAGAGGAGGAGAGGAATGAGAGATGAGAGGAGGAGAGGAATGAGAGATGAGAGGAGGAGAGGAATGAGATATGAGAGGAGGAGAGGAATTAGAGATGAGAGGAGGAGAGGAATTGGAGATGAGAGGAGGAGAGGAATGAGAGATGAGAGGAGGAGAGGAATGAGAGATGAGAGGAGGAGAGGGAATGAGAGATGAGAGGAGGAGAGGAATGAGAGATAAGAGGAGGAGAGGAATTATAGATGAGAGGGGGAGAGGAATTAGAGATGAGAGGAGTAGAGGAATGAGAGATGAGAGGAGGAGAGGAATGAGAGATAAGAGGAGGAGAGGAATTAGAGATGAGAGGAGGAAAGGAATTAGAGATGAGAGGATGAGATGAATGAGAGATGAGAGGAGGAGAGGAATGAGAGATGAGAGAAGGAGAGGAATGAGATATGAGAGGAGGAGAGGAATGAGAGATGAGAGGAGGAGAGGAATTAGAGATGAGAGGAGGAGAGGAATGAGAGATGAGAGGTGGAGAGTTATTAGAGATGAGAGGAGGAGGAGGGGAGGAATTAGAGATGACAGGAGGAGGGAATGAGAGATGAGAGGAGGAGAGGAATTAGAGCTGAGAGGAGAGGAGGAGAGGAATGAGAGATGAGAGGAGGAGCGGAATGAGAGATGAGAGGAGAGGAATGAGATGAGAGTAGGAGAGGAATTAGAAATGAGAGGAGGAGGGGAGGAATTAGAGATGAGAGGAGGAGAGGAATGAGAGATGAGAGGAGGAGAGGAATGAGAGATGAGAGGAGGAGAGGAATGAGAGGAGGAGGAGAGGAATGAGAGGAGGAGAGGAATGAGATATGAGAGGAGGAGAGGAATTAGAGATGAGATGAGGAGAGGAATTGGAGATGAGAGGAGGAGAGAATGAGAGATGAGAGGAGGAGAGGAATGAGAGATGAGAGGAGGAGAGGAATGAGAGATGAGAGGAGGAGAGGAATGAGAGATAAGAGGAGGAGAGGAATTATAGATGAGAGGAGGAGAGGAATTAGAGATGAGAGGAGTAGAGGAATGAGAGATGAGAGGAGGAGAGGAATGAGAGATAAGAGGAGGAGAGGAATTAGAGATGAGAGGAGGAAAGGAATTAGAGATGAGAGGATGAGATGAATGAGAGATGAGAGGAGGAGAGGAATTAGAGATGAGAGGAGGAGAGGAATGAGAGATGAGAGGAGGAAGAGAGGAATTAGAGATGAGAGGAGGAGGAGAGGAAATAGAGATGAGAGGAGAGGAGGAGAGGAATGAGAGATGAGAAGAGGAAATGAATTAGAGAATAGAGGAGAGGAATTAGAGATGAGAGGAGAGGAGGAGAGGAATGAGAGATGAGAGGAGGAGAGGAATGAGAGATGAGAGGAGGAGAGGAATGAGAGATGAGAGGAGGAGAGGAATGAGAGATGAGAGGAGGAGAGGAATGAGAGATGAGAGGAGGAGAGGAATGAGAGATGAGAGGAGGAGAGGAATGAGAGAGGAGAGGAGGAGAGGAATGAGAGATGAGAGGAGGAGAGGAATGAGAGATGAGAGGAGGAGAGGAAGCGGGAAAACGGTTTGTTTAGAGGTTTACAGTTTGTTTAGAGGTTTACAGTTTGTTTAGAGGTTTACAGTTTGACAGCGCCACTTTTTCTACAGACAAACGTTAGTCACAGGATCGCAAAGGGATGGTGAGATGAAAACCCATTTATCCATATACACCTGGCTGCCTTAACGACACACATTTAAACCATACCACAGACTACACAGTCAAACGGAGCGGGGCGGGGCCTGTGGAAGGAAGCAATGTCAGGGCGGATGGGAGGGGCCGTCTAAGGCTGTGATGTCACTGGGTGACAGAGGGGAAGAGCAACAGCGATAAGCACAGAGACACCGAGCGAGTCTATGAGAGGAGGGTCTATGAGAGGAGGGTCTATGAGAGGAGGGTCTATGAGAGGAGGGTCTATGAGAGGGGGTCTATGAGAGGAGGTCTATGAGAGGGGGTCTATGAGAGGAGGGTCTATGAGAGGGGGTCTATGAGAGGGGGGTCTATGAGAGGAGGTCTATGAGAGGGGGGTCTATGAGAGGGAGGTCTATGAGAGGAGGGTCTATGAGAGGAGTGTCTATGAGAGGAGGGTCTATGAGACTGGTCTATGAGAGGAGGGGTCTATGAGAGGGGGTCTATGAGAGGGGGTCTATGAGAGGAGGTCTATGAGAGGAGGGTCTATGAGAGGAGGTTTATGAGAGGGGGTCTATGAGAGGAGGTCTATGAGAGGGGTCTGTGAGAGGGAGGTCTATGAGAGGGGTCTGTGAGAGGGAGGTCTATGAGAGGGGGTCTATGAGAGGGGGTCTATGAGAGGGGGTCTGTAAGAGGGTGGTGTATGAGAGGAGGTCTATGAGAGAGGGGGTCTATAAGAGGGGGTCTATGAGAGGGGGTCTATGAGAGGGGGTCTATGAGAGGAGGTCTATGAGAGGAGGTCTATGAGAGGGGGTCTATGAGAGGAGGTCTATGAGAGGGGGTCTATGAGAGGGGGTCTATGAGAGGGGGTCTATGAGAGGAGGTCTATGGGAGAGGAGGTCTATGAGAGGGGGGTCTATGAGAGGGGGTCTATGAGAGGGGGTCTATGAGAGGAGGTCTATGAGAGGGGGTCTATGAGAGGGGGTCTATGAGAGGGGGTCTATGAGAGGAGGTCTATGAGAGGAGGTCTATGAGAGGGGGTCTATGAGAGGGGGTCTATGAGAGGGGGTCTATGAGAGGAGGTCTATGAGAGGGGGTCTATGAGAGGGGGTCTATGAGAGGGGGTCTATGAGAGGAGGTCTATGAGAGGGGGTCTATGAGAGGGGGTCTATGAGAGGGGGTCTATGAGAGGAGGTCTATGAGAGGAGGTCTATGAGAGGGGGTCTATGAGAGGGGGTCTATGAGAGGGGGTCTATGAGAGGGGGTCTATGAGAGGGGGTCTATGAGAAGGGGTCTACGAGAGGAGGGTCTATGAGAGGGGGTCTATGAGAGGAGGGTCTATGAGAGGGAGGTCTATGAGAGGGGGTCTAATGAGAGGGGGGCCTATGAGAGGGGGTCTGTGAGAGGGGGTCTATGAGAGGGGTATATAAGAGGAGGCCTGTGACAGGGAGTCTATGAGAGGAGGTCTATGAGAGGGGGTCTATAAGAGGAGGTCTATGAGAGGAGGTCTATGAGAGGGGGTCTATAAGAGGGGGTCTATGAGAGGGGGTCTATGAGAGGGGGTCTATGAGAGGGGGTCTATGAGAGGAGGGTCTATGAGAGGGGAGTCTATGAGAGGGGGTCTATGAGAGTTGGTCTATGAGAGGGGTCTATGAGAGGAGGTCTATGAGAGGGGGCTATGAGAAGGGGTCTACGAGAGGAGGGTCTATGAGAGGGAGTCTATGAGAGGGGGTCTATGAGAGGGGGGTCTATGAGAGGGGGTCTATGAGAGGGGGTCTATGAGAGGAGGTCTATGAGAGGGGGTCTATGAGAGGGGGTCTATGAGAGGGGGTCTATGAGAGGGGGTCTATGAGAGGGGTCTATGAGAGGAGGTCTATGAGAGGGGGTCTATGAGAAGGGGTCTACGAGAGGAGGGTCTATGAGAGGGGGGTCTATGAGAGGAGGGTCTATGAGAGGGAGGTCTATGAGAGGGGGGTCTATGAGAGGGGGCCTATGAGAGGGGGGTCTGTGAGAGGGAGGTCTATGAGAGGGGGTCTATAAGAGGAGGTCTATGAGAGGAGGCCTGTGACAGGGAGTCTATGAGAAGAGGTCTATGAGAGGAGGTCTATGAGAGGAGGTCTATGACAGGGAGTCTATGAGAGGGAGGTCTATGAGAGGAGGGTCTATGAGAGGGGGTCTATGAGAGGGAGTCTATGAGAGGGAGGTCTATGAGAGGAGGGTCTATGAGAGGGGGGTCTATGAGAGGGAGTCTATGAGAGAGGGAGGTCTATGAGAGGAGGGTCTATGAGAGGGGGGTCTATGAGAGGAGGTCTATGAGAGGAGGTTCTATGACAGGGGGTCTATGAGAGGAGGTTCTATGACAGGGGGTCTATGAGAGGAGGTCTATGAGAGGGGGTCTATGAGAGGAGGGTCTATGACAGGGGTCTATGAGAGGAGGTTCTATGACAGGGGGTCTATGAGAGGAGGTCTATGAGAGGAGGGTCTATGAGAGGAGGTCTATGAGAGGGGGTCTATGAGAAGGGGTCTATGAGAGGAGGGTCTATGAGAGGGGGGTCTATGAGAGGGTGGTCTATGAGAGGGGGCCTATGAGAGGGGGGTCTGTGAGAGGGAGGTCTATGAGAGGAGGTCTATGAGAGGAGGTTCTATGACAGGGGGTCTATGAGAGGAGGTCTATGAGAGGAGGGGTCTATGAGAGGGGGTCTATGAGAGGAGGTCTATGAGAGGGGGTCTATGAGAAGGGGTCTATGAGAGGAGGGTCTATGAGAGGGGGTCTATGAGAGGGTGGTCTATGAGAGGGGGCCTATGAGAGGGGGGTCTGTGAGAGGGAGGTCTATGAGAGGAGGTCTATGAGAGGAGGTTCTATGACAGGGGGTCTATGAGAGGAGGTCTATGAGAGGGGGTCTATGAGAGGAGGTCTATGAGAGGGGTCTATGAGAGGAGGGTCTATGACAGGTGGTCTATATGAGAGGGAGCGGGGGCAGGACATGGGTGGGGCTGATGGAGCACACAGAAGCAAGCAGCCAAATCAAGCAGCCAATCAGCACGCTGCCACAGGAAACGGAGCGGACATGGTTGTCGTGACAACGGGAGGTCATACCTTATCCAGTACATGGCCGGGTGCTGGTAGAAGTCCAACGACCCAGAGCGCTGCAAACAGAAGCTGTGCTCCAACTGGACAACAGAACACAGAAACCAGGAACCTTTAAATCCACTAGGACTTATAGAGAAACCAGTAGCCTTTAAAACCAGTATAACTTAATGAAAAATCAGTAACCTTTAAAACCAGTATAACTTAAAGAAAAACCAGTAACCTTTAAAACCAGTATCACTTAAAGAGAAACCAGTAGCCTTTAAAACCAGTAAAACTTAATGACAAACCAGTAACCTTTAAAACCAGAATAACTTAAAGAGAAACCAGTAACCTTTAAAACCAGAATAACCTAATGAAAAACCAGTAAGCTTTAAAACCAGTAGGACTTATAGAGAAACCAGTAACCATTAAAAGCAGAAGGACTTATAGAGAAACCAGTAACCTTTAAAACCAGTAGGACTTAATGAAAACCAGTAACCTTTAAAACCAGTATAACTTAAAGAGAAACCAGTAACCTTTAAAACCAGTAGGATTTAAAAAGAAACAAGTACAGTCAACCTTTTAAAACCAGCAACAATCAGAGAAACCAGGTTTAAACCAGTAGGACTTATAGAGAAACCAGTAAGCTTTAAAACCAGTAACAATCAGAGAAACCAGGTTTAAACCAGTAGGACTTATAGAGAAACCAGTAAAACATTTAACCTTTGCAGGTATGAAACCAGTGGGAACCACTACATTTAGATTTCTAAACCAGGTGTTCAACTCAGTTCATTCAGACTGAGATCCAAAGACAAAGCCAGTACAACTTAGTGGTGCCGTGTAAAAAAAAAACAACTTGTCTGAATCAATCTTTCCTGGGCGGTGCTTACCGTAATGACAGACACCCCGGCAGTGGTGTCATTAGCTTTAGGGCCGGTGTTGAACTGCTTCTTTAACTTTCCTGCTACTGACAGCTCCTGTTCATTCTCTGACACACCGCCATCCTGCAGAGAGAGAGAGAGAGAGAGAGAGAGAGAGAGAGAGAGAGAGAGAGAGAGAGAGAGAGAGAGAGAGAGAGAGAGAGAGAGAGAGAGAGAGAGAGAGAGGAGAGAGAGAGAGAGAGAGAGAGGAGGAAATAGAGGATAGAAGAGGAGAGAGAATTGTAGAAGAGAGGAGAGGAGAGGAGAGGAGGATAGGAGAGGAAAGATAATTGTAGAAGAGAGGAGAAGAGAAGAGAGGAGAGGAGAGGAGGAAATAGAGGATAGGAGAGGAGAGAGAATTGTAGAAGAGAGGAGAGGAGAGGAGAGGAGAGGAGAGGAGAGGAGAGAGAGAAGGGAAGAAGAGAGGAGATGAGAGGAGAGGAGGGGAGAGGGAGAGAGAATTGTAGAAGAGAGGAGAAGAGAAGAGAGGAGAGGAGAGGAGAGAGAATTGTAGAAGAGAGGAGGAAGAGAAGAGAGGAGAGGAGAGGAGAAGAGGCAATAGAGGATAGAAGATGAGAGAGAATTGTAGAAGAGAGGAGAGGAGAGGAGAGGAGAGGAGAGGAGAGGAGAGGAGAGGAGAGGAGAGGAGGAGAGGAGAGAGGAGAGGAAAGGAGAGGAGAGGAGAGGAGAGGGAGAGGGAAGGGAAGAAGAGAGGAGAAGAGGAGAGGAGAGGAGGGGGGATAAGAGGGGGAGAGGAGAGGAGGGGATAAGAGAGGAGAGGAGAGGAGAGAGAAGGAAAGAAGAGAGGAGAAGAGAGGAGAGGAGGGGAGAAGAGAGGAGAGGAGAGGAGAGAGAAGGAAAGAAGAGAGGAGAAGAGAGGAGAGGGAGAGGAGGAAATAGAGGATAGAAGAGGGAGAGAGAATTGTAGAAGAGAAGAGAGGAGAGGAGAGGAGGGGAGAGGAGAGGGAAGAAGAGAGGAGAAGAGAGGAGAGGAGAGGAGAGGAGGGGAGGCAATAGAGGATAGAAGAGGAGAGAGAATTGTAGAAGAGAGGAGAGGAGAGGAGAAGAGAGGAGAGGAGAAGAAAGGAGAGGAGAGAGGAGAGGGAGGAGAGGGAAGGGAAGAAGAGAGGAGAAGAGAGGAGAGGAGAGGAGGGGATAAGAGAGGAGAGGAGAGGAGGGAGAGAGGAGAGGAGAGGAGAGGAGAGAGAAGGAAAGAAGAGAGGAGAAGAGAGGAGAGGAGAGGAGAGAGAAGGAAAGAAGAGAGGAGAAGAGAGGGAGAGGAGGAAATAGAGGATAGAAGAGGAGAGAGAATTGTAGAAGAGAAGAGAGGAGAGGAGAGGAGGGGAGAGGAGAGGGAAGAAGAGAGGAGAAGAGAGGAGAGGAGAGGAGGAGAGGAGGGGAGAAGAGAGGGAGAGGAGAGGAGAGGAGAGAGAAGGAAAGAAGAGAGGAGAAGAGAGGAGAGGAGAGGGAGGGAGAGGAGAGAGAAGGGAAGAAGAGAGAAGAGAAGAGAGGAGAAGAGAGGAGAATAAGTTTTCCATTCACACTACATTAATCCTATTTAAGACCCACAGTAAAACGTTGTATGTTCAAACTGAAAAACCAATTGACATGATGTACAAGACGGTTTCTGAGACGTTGTAGACATCCTGTAGGTAGTGAGGGTATAGAGCATGAATAGATGGACTATAGATAGATCGATTATATAGATAGACTATAGATAGATTGATTACAGTGGGTCAAAAAAGTATTTAGTCAGCCACCAATTGTGCAAGTTCTCCCACTTAAAAAGATGAGAGAGGCCTGTAATTTCATCATAGGTACACTTTAACTATGACAGACAAAATGAGAAAAAATATCGAGAAAATCACATTGTAGAATTTTTTTAAATGTATTTGCAAATTATGGTGGAAAATAAGTATTTGGTCACCTACAAACAAGCAAGATTTCTGGCTCTCACAGACATATAACTTCTTATTTAAGACGCTCCTCTGTCCTCCACTCGTTACCTAGTGAATGACCTGCAGAGAGCTGGGACCAAAGTAACAAAGCCTACCATCTGTAACACACTACGCCGCCAGGGACTCAAATCCTGCAGTGCCAGACGTGTCCCCCTGCTTAAGCCAGTACATGTCCAGGCCCGTCTGAAGTTTGCTAGAGAGCATTTGGATGATCCAGAAGAAGATTGGGAGAACGTCATATGGTCAGATGAAACCAAAATAGACCTTTTTGGTAAAAACTCAACTCGTCGTGAGTTGCATCCAAATAACACCATACCTACTGTGAAGCATGGGGGTGGAAACATCATGCTTTGGGGCTGTTTTTCTGCAAAGGGACGAGGATGACTGATCCGTGTAAAGGAAAGAATGAATGGGGCCATGTATCGTGAGATTTTGAGTGAAAACCTCCTTCCATCAGCAAGGGCATTGAAGATGAAACGTGGCTGGGTCTTTCAGCATGACAATGATCCCAAACACACCGCCCGGGCAAGAAGGAGTGGCTTCGTAAGAAGCATTTCAAGGTCCTGGAGTGGCCTAGCCAGTCTCCAGATCTCAACCCCATAGAAAATCTTTGGAGTGAGTTGAAAGTCCCTGTTGCCCAGCAACAGCCCCAAAACAAGGCTGCAGGCCCAGACGGCATCCCCAGCCGCACCCTCAGAGCATGCGCAGACCAGCTGGCTGGTGTGTTTACGGACATATTCAATCAGTCCCTATATCAGTCTGCTGTTACCACATGCTTCAAGAGGGCCACCATTGTTCCTTTTCCCAAGAAAGCTAAGGTAACTGAGCTAAACGACTACCGCCCGTAGCACTCACTTCCGTCATCATGAAGTGCTTTGAGAGACAAGTCAAGGACCATATCACCTCCACCCTACCTGTCACCCTAGACCCACTCCAATTTGCTTACCGCTCAATTAGGTCCACAGACGATGCAATCTCAACCACACTGCACACTGCCCTAACCCATCTGGACAAGAGGTATACCTATGTGAGAATGCTGTTCATCGACTACAGCTCGGCATTCAACACCATAGTACCCTCCAAGCTCGTCATCAAGCTCGAGACCCTGGGTCTCGATCCCGCATTGTGCAACTGGGTACTGGACTTCCTGACGGGCCACCCCTGATGGTGAGGGTAGGTAACAACATCTCCTCCCCGCTGATCCTCAACACTGGGGCCCCACAAGGGTGCGTTCTGAGCCCTCTCCTGTACTCCCTGTTCACGCACGCCTCCAACTCAATCATCAAGTTTGCGGACGACACAACAGTGGTAGACTTGATTACCAACAACGACGAGACGGCCTACAGGGAGGAGGTGAGGGCCCTCGGAGTGTGGTGTCAGGAAAATAACCTCACACTCAACGTCAACAAAACTAAGGAGATGATTGTGGACTTCAGGAAACAGCAGAGAGAACACCCCCCTATCCACATCGATGGAACAGTAGTGGAGAGAGTAGCAAGTTTTAAGTTCCTCAGCATACACATCACAGACAAACTGAATTGGTCCACTCACACAGACAGCATCGTGAAGAAGGCGCAGCAGCGCCTCTTCAACCTCAGGAGGCTGAAGAAATTTGGCTTGTCACCAAAAGCACTCACAAACTTCTACAGATGCACAATCGAGAGCATCCTGGAGGGCTGTATCACCGCCTGGTACGGCAACTGCTCCGCCCTCAACCGTAAGGCTCTCCAGAGGGTAGTGAGGTCTGCACAACGCATCACCGGGGGCAAACTACCTGCCCTCCAGGACACCTACACCACCCGATGTTACAGGAAGGCCATAAAGATCATCAAGGACATCAACCACCGAGCCACTGCCTGTTCACCCCGCTATCATCCAGAAGGCGAGGTCAGTACAGGTGCATCAAAGCTGGGACCGAGAGACTGAAAAACAGCTTCTATCTCAAGGCCATCAGACTGTTAAACAGCCACCACTAACATTGAGTGGCTGCTGCCAACACACTGACACTGACTCAACTCCAGCCACTTTAATAATGGGAATTGATGGGAAATGTTGTAAATATATCACTAGCCACTTTAAACAATGCTACCTTATATAATGTTACTTACCCTACATTATTCATCTCATATGCATACGTATATACTGTACTCTATATCATCGACTGCATCCTTATGTAATACATGTATCACTAGCCACTTTAACTATGCCACTTTTATTTACATACTCATCTCATATGTATATACTGTACTCGATACCATCTACTGTATCTTGCCTATGCTGCTCTGTACCATCACTCATTCATATATCCTTATGTACATATTCTTTATCCCCTTACACTGTGTATAAGACAGTAGTTTAGGAATTGTTAGTTAGATTACTTGTTGGTTATTACTGCATTGTCGAACTAGAAGCACAAGCATTCGCTACACTCGCATTAACATCTGCTAACCATGTGTATGTGACAAATAAATTTGATTTGAATTTGATTTATTTGAATTTGAATTTGAAAACATCACTGCTCTAGAGGAGATCTGCATGGAGGAATGGGCCAAAATACCATCAACAGTGTGTGAAAATCTTACAGAAAATGTTTGACCTCTGTCATTGCCAACAAAGGGTATATAACAAAGTATTGAGATAAGCTTTTGTTATTGACCAAATACTTATTTTCCACGATAATTTGCAAATAAATTCATTAAAAATCCTACAATGTGATTTTCTGGATTTTTTTTTCTCATTTTGTCTGTCATAGTTGAAGTGTTCCTATGATGAAAATTACAGGCCTCTCTCATCTTTTTAAGTGGGAGAACTTGTACAATTGGTGGCTGACTAAAAACTTTTTTGCCCCACTGTATATAGATGGACTATAGATAGATTATATAGATGGACTATAGATATATTATATAGATGGACTATAGATATATTATATAGATGGGCAATAGATAGATTATATAGATGGACTATAGATAGATTATATAGATGGATTATAGATAGATTATATAGATGGACTATAGATATATAGATTATATAGATGGACTATAGATATATTATATAGATGGACAATAGATAGAGTATATAGATGGACTATAGATAGATATATTATGTAGATGGACAATAGTTATATAGATTATATAGATGGACTATAGATATATTATATAGATGGACAATAGATAGATATATTATATAGATAGACAATAGATATATAGATTATATAGATGGACTATAGATAGATTATATAGATGGACAATAGATAGATTATATAGATGGACTATAGATAGATTATATAGATGGACTATAGATAGATTATATAGATGGACTATAGATAGATTATATAGATGGACTATAGATAGATTATATAGAACAAAGGTTTGCAATCACACAGAGTAGAATATTAGATTTCCAATCAGATGTGATTGGTCACATACACATATGTTATTGCGGGTTGTAGTGAAATGCTAAATACTGCTTATGAGCTAGAAGCAGAGCTGACGTGCCATCGTCTGGACACGGGCAAAGACAAACACGTGTTAGCCCTTATCGTCCCCAAGGACCAAGATATCAAAGAAATCAGTGCTATAGTACGGTAGAGTATAAGGAGAGGTTCTACTCACCTTGACCCAAGGGTGCTCCAACACCTGTACTGCTGTGTATCTCTGATCCACCTCCACCTGCAGCATGGACCTGATCAGCTCCTTGGCAGTCTCTGACACATTGTCCCAGTAAAGGAGAGGAACTCCAGCTGCCTCATTAGGATCTGGTCAAACAACAACTCCTGGTCATCACTGCTCCTATACACAACATAGAGAAACACATCAAAACAATATATTTACAATATCTTAGAATTAATCAATAAGGGCAGAGGGGTCTGGTATATTTAATCAATATGGCCAGAGGGGGTCTGGTATATTTAATCAATAAGGCCAGAGGGGGTCTGGTATATTTAAGCAATAAGACCAGAGGAGGTCTGGTATATTTAAGCAATAAGGTCTGAGGGATTGTGGTACATGGCCAATATAGCACAGCTAAGGGCTGTTTTTAGCACGACACAACGCGGAGTGCCTGGATACAGCCCTTAGCCGTGGTATATTGGCTATATATCACAAACCCCCTGAAGTGCCTTATTGTTACTATAAACTGGTTACCAACTTATTACAGCAGTAACGGCTAAGGGCTGTCAGCCAATCAGCATTCAGATCTCGAACCACACAGTTAACAAGGGCCAGTTGTGTTGAAAACAGTCACATAGCTAAACCAAGTTAGTAAAGATTACGTTTTATTTTGACTGCGCAAATGGTCGTGTAAGCATCTGATGTTGTTTAACCTTTAACCCTTTATAACCAACCTGCTACTTTTTACTTGGATGGCGACGTCAGGTTTTCGGGAAATACATTGAAAACTAACTTGAACATCTGGACTGTAATGACAAGAATAAAATGTAATTGACAGATGTGGGAACAGACTGAATTAATGCATAAGGCAAGGCCTGTAACGTTAGCTAGCGACATTGCTAAGCAAGCCAGATTGACTTGTATGGAGTCACTTTAACATACCTAAGGGAACATTTGGACATTTTCTGTATGGTTAGTGAGAAAGTCCATATTGCAAATGTACCGTCCCTTACTAGACGTCCGAAAACATTTGTAAAATTCGGGGACGGCGTCGGGCCGAGCGGCAGGGCCAGACCTACCGGGAAGTCATCAAATGAACTTTGTCGGACATTCGGTTTTCGTTTTATAAAATAATAAAATTTTGGTCATTTTTATGCTATCCCGGAAAATCCCACAAGAGGGCATAAGCAATCATATTGCAATTTGACAAAACATCACGAATCACGACGGGGCCTTATCTCGAAAACTGAAAATATTTCGGCCGAAACTTGGTGAGCGTAGGTTTGGCATAATGGGCAGTTGGCCCCGAACAAGATGGCGTCTAGGCCTCAACGGTTTTTGAGTTATGGCCAATTGTCTGGGATTAAAGGTCCAAAATGAAAATAGAGAAATTATTTTTTCACTTCACGTCAAAGTCAAGGAGCCTCCGGTGTCAATAAAAAAATCAGCCATTTATTGATCGTCATTTAAGAGAAATCGTACAATGACAGATTGGTGATGTTCAAATATAGTTTTTTTTTCAACAGTTACAGATCCAGTTGCAGGGTGTTCATACGAATATTTTTAAAGTGTGCTGCGGAGCTCTGCGAGATTTCTGTGATTTTCTATGATTTTCTGAAATAACACACACTCACTAAACCCTCCGTAAATAACTCAGTTCTTAACGTAAAGACTTAAAAAACTCAGGATTCTGTAAAGGCATACCCAATCAGGATATGGGTTTATTTATAGCTTCCTGTGCCAACAGGAAGTGTCTTAAATGGTGTCATAGTGGCTGTTTCCAAGGGTTAAAAAGGTCAGATCTTTTCAAAACTTCATATGTGTGATTAGGCAACCCTCCTGAACTGTAAAATCAGTCATTTCTCCCAACAGATGTCAAAGAATAGCTCTCACACACACACAGCAAGGATGGAGTGACAAAGCAAGGTGCTTAAAGACACAGAGAGCAGGCAATGGCATAAACATAATCCCAAGGCCGTGCCGAGTTCAACGAGATATCCCGCTTGACCGTAGCTCGCTCGGTCTAAGCGCAGCGACCATTAGAAAAGTAGGCCCAAAATTAAGCCTGCACCACAATGTCATTTGCTTTTGGTGACAGTGAGAGAACCGTTAGGGTGAGAAACACAATTCGACCGCAGGTACGTTCCTAACGTCCCCCGATCCGTGCAAGCCTAACCTTGACCGTGTGGCATTAACCCTTCACAGTTAAAATAAGGTGTTTACATCAAACAGTTTGCATTGACTTCTCTCCCCATAGGAATACATTGCCTGCTCCTCTAAATTCAACCTGAGGCCTATGTGGGTTATGAATGCCTTATGAACCTGTCTTTGATGACAGTCCATCAGGACACTATGAGGTCTACCTGTGTCGATTCTAAGCTTCCTGGACCAACCGGAAGTGCTTAAAATCACCCTAAAAGTGTATATCCATACACTGCCTGCAATTTGATAGACATAGTGCATTGAACCCTGTGTAAATCAGTCAATTCTTAACGTAAAGACTTGAAACTCAGTATTCTGTAAAAGCATAGCCCAATGAGGATATGTGTTGACTTATGGCTTCCTGTGTCAACCGGAAGTGCCATAATTGGTGTCTCAGAGGCTGTTTGGAAGGGGTTAAAAAAATCAGATCTATCCAAAACTTCATATTTGTGATTAGGCAACCCCCATGAACTGTAAATCAGTCATTTTTCCCATAAAAATTCAAAGGAAAACTAAATCACACAGATACACAACTTGGAAGGAGGGACGTATTGGGGTGCGTAGAGACTGACACTGCCTCCAATAGTTAGCTTTGTTCGAGCTAAAAAAGAACCGTCAGACCTAGAGCTCTGAAACTTTAGAAACTTGTTCTAGACCTCAGGTCGATAGTGCGTGGTGAGTTAGGTGGCTCTAGAAGGTTCTCGGACCGAGAAACAGCGTCGTACATTTGCAATGACTTCAATTCATTTTGACCATTACGAAAATGGCGACATTTAGAAAAGTCTCAGAGACACAAGACTAGGTGCATTGAAACCGGCTCGGCCCATAGACACGGACCCCAACGTTTCTGTCCGATAGCTCATTCAAGGACCCCATAGCAAGGCATGGAAAAAAGTGGATTTTCAGCACCAATTAGGGTTTTACTCGGGCACCGAAGGACCTATCGAGCCGAAACTCGGGATTCGGGGTCGCCTCACATAGGACTACACATAATGTCCGAACTGGACCCGTAGCTAGAACGTAACTATGTGTTTTACGTTTTTATTATGTTTTAAACTAAAGGCGCTGTGAATTATGGGCCTGCTCTGACATATGTGATAGTTGGCTTCTAAATGAGTTGGAAAAAGTGGGTTTGGTGTCAATTGGTATCAGTTTGGTGTCAGAATGACATCTAATTGACTGATGGACACTGACTTGCTAGTTGACTTTTGTTAATTTGCAATATGTTTAAGCGGAGAGGACCATCACCAAAATGGCATTCTGAAATCAACACAAAAAATGGCATCACCATAGTGTCCAGACTGTGCCGAGTTCAACGAGACGCCCCGCTTGACCGTAGCTCGCTCGGTCTGAGCGCAGCGACAATGAGAAAAGTAGGTCCAAAATGAAGACTGCACCACAACGTCATTTGATTTTGGGTGACAGCGGCGGAACCGTTAGGTTTAGAAGGACAATTCAAACACAGGACTGTTCCTAAGGTCCTCCCGATCTGTGCAAGCCTAACCTTGACCATGTGGCATTAACCCTTCACAGTTAAAAGAAGGTGTTTACATCAAACAGTTTGCATTGACTTCTCTCCCAAAGGAATACATTGCCTTCACCTCTAAATTCAACCTGAAGCCTATGTGGGTTATGAATGCCTTATGAACCTGTCTTCTACGACAGCCCATCAGACCACTATGAGGTCTACCTGTGTCGATTCTAAGCTTCCTGGAGCAACCGGAAGTGGTTAAATTCACCCAAAAGGTATTTGGATGTACATCACCAGCAAAGGTGAAAATGACTCTGATGACTCTGACTGATTTTACAGTTCAGGAGGGTTGCCTAATCACACATATGAAGTTTTGAAAAGATCTGACCTTTAACACTTGGATACAGCCACTATGACTCCATTTAAGGCACTTTCTGTTGGCACAGGAAGCTATAAATAAACTCATATCCTCATTGGGGTATGCCTTTACAGAATCCTGAGTTTTAAGTCTTTACGTTAAGAACTGAGTTATTTACGGAGGGTTTAGTGTTATTCCAGAAAATCATAGAAAATCACAGAAATCTCGCAGAGCTCCGCAGCACACTTTAAAAATATTCGTATGAACACCCTGCAACTGGATCTGTAACTGTTGAAAAAAAAAACCACCTATATTTGAATATCACAAATCTGTCATTGTACGATTTCTCTTAAATGATAGATGAATGGCTGATTTTTTTTTTATTGACACCGGAGGCTCCTTGACTTTGACGTGAAGTGAAAAAATAATTTCTCTATTTTCATTTTGGACCTTTAATCCCAGAAAAATGGCCATAACTCAAAAACCGTTGAGGCCTAGACGCCATCTTGTTCGGGGCCAACTGCCCATTATGCCAAACCTATGCTCACCAAGTTTGGGCTTCGAAATATTTTCAGTTTTCGAGATAAGGCCCGTCGTGATTCATGATGTTTTGTCAAATTGCAGTATGATTGCTTATGCCCTCTTGTGGGATTTTCCGGGATAGCGGAAAAATGACCAAAATTTGATTATTTTATAAAACGAAAACCGAATGTCTGACAAATGCCCGACGCCGTCCCCGAATTTTAAACATGTTTTCGGACGTCTAGTAAGGGAAGGTACATTTGCAATATGGACTTTTTCACTAACCATACAGAAAATGTCGAAATGTTCCCTTAGTGTATGCTAGCGACATTGCTAAGCAAGCCAGATTGACTTGTATGGAGTCACTTTAACGTTAGATGAGCAAAGCCCATTTCATGTATTATACATTAGCAGTTTCCCAAAGTTTGGTGTTGCCTATGAACTTTGTCCAGCTGGCTGTGTTTTGTTTGTGGAGTAATGTGGAATAACTACAGTACCAGTCAAAAGTACGGACACACCTACTCATTCATTCATTAATTTTCATTATTTTTACTATTTTCTACATTTGTAGAATAATAGTGAAGACATCAAAATGATGAAATATCAAAAAAGTGTGAAACAAATTGAGATTCTTCAAAGTAGCCACCCTTTACCTTGATGACAGCTTTGCACACTCTTGGAATTCTCTCAACCAGCTTCATGAGGTAGTCACCTGGAATGCATTTCAATTAACACTAATAATTCATTTGGAATGTCTTTCCTTCTTAATGCTTTCAAGCCAAATCAGTTGTGTAGTGACAATGTAAGGGTGGTATACAGAAGATAGTCCTATTTGGTAAAAAAAACAAGTCCATATTATGTCAAGAACAGCTCAAATATGCAAAGATAAATGACAGTCCATCATTATTTTAAGACATGAAGGTCAGTCAATGCGGAACATTTCAATACTTTTTAAAGTTTCTTTAAGTGCAGTTGCAAAAACCATAAAGCGCTATGATGAAACTGGCTCTCATGAGGACCGCCACAGGAAAGGAAGACCCAGAGTTACCTCTGCTGCAGAGGATAAGTTCATTAGCGATACCAGCCTCAGAAAATGCAGCCCAAATAAATGCTTCACAGAAGTCAAGTAACAGACACACCTCAACATCAACTGTTCAGATGAGACTGTGTGAATCAGGCCTTCATGGTCAAATTGCTGCAAAGAAACCACTTCTAAAGGACACCAAATAACAAGAAGAGATTTGCATGTGCCAAGAAACACAAGCAATGGACATTAGACCGGTGGAAATCTGTCCTTTGGTCTGATGAGTCCAAATATAAGATTTTTTGTTTCCAACCGCCGTGTCTTTGTGGGACGCAGAATAGGTGAATGGATGATCTCTGTATGTGTGGTTCCCACTGTGAAGCATGGAGGAGGAGGTGTGATGGTGTGGGGGTACTTTGCTGGTGACACTGTCAGTGATTTATTTAGAATTCAAGGCACTCTTAACCAGCATGGTTACCACAGCATTCTGCAGCGATACGCCATCCCTTCTGGTTTGGGTTTAGTGGAACAATAATTTGTTTTTCAACAAGACAATGACCCAAATCACACCTCCAGGATGTTTACGGGCTATTTGACCAAGAAGGAGAGTGATGGAGTGCTGCATCAGATGACCTGACCTCCACAATCACCCGACCTCAAGCCAATTGAGATGGTTTGGGATGAGTTGAACCGCAGAGTGAAGGAAAAGCAGCCAATAAGTAATCAGCATATGTGGGAACTCCTTCAAGACAGTTGGAAAAGCATTCCAAGTGAAGCTGGTTGAGAGAATGTCAAGAGAGTGCAATGCTGTCATTAAAGGCAAAGGATGGCTACTTGAAGAATCTAAAATATATGTTGATTTCTTTAAAACTTTTTTTGGTTACTGCATGATTCCATATGTGTTACTTCATAGTTTTGATGTCTTCACAACTATTCTACAATGTAAAAAATAGCAAAAATAAAGAAAAACCTTTGAATAAGTAGGTGTTCTAAAATGTTTGTCCAAACTTTTGACTGGTTACTGTGTATTGTCATCATTGAATTGTGCCGGTGCCGTCCATACAGTTAACATTAGAGACTTGTTAGCTTGTAGTTGCGACCGTTACTGTCAACTAACAACGTTAGTTGGATAAAACATTCGCTATCTTATATGCCTGTTACATGCAAGTGTCAAGGCCCATGGTTTTACACAGATGACTTCAGTCATGTGAAAAACCTATAAAGATATAAATAGATATAGATATAGATAAATATAGATAGATATAGATATAAATAGATATAGCTATAGATAGATATAGATAGATATAGCTATAGATAGATATAGATAGATTATAACTATAGATAGATATAGATAGATTGAAGCTATAGATAGATATAGATAGATATAGCTATAGATAGATATAGCTATAGATAGATATAGATAGATATAGCTATAGATAGATATAGATAGATATAGCTATAGATAGATATAGATAGATATAGATATAGATAGATATAGATATAAATAGATATAGATAGATATAGCTATAGATAGATATAGATAGATATAGATATAGATAGATATAGCTATAGATAGATATAGATATAGATAGATATAGATATAAATATAGATAGATATAGACAGATATAGATATATATAGATATAGATATAGATATAGCTATACATAGATATAGATATAGATATAAATATAGATAGATATAGATATAGACAGATATAGATATATATATATATATAGATATAGCTATAGATAGATATAGCTATAGATAGATATAGATATAGATAGATATAGATATAAATATAGATTGATATAGATATAGACAGATATAGATATAGATATATATAGATATAGCTATATATAGACAGATATAGATATAGATATATATAGATATAGACAGATATAGATATAGCTATAGATAGATATAGATATAGATATATATATATATAGATTGATATAGATATAGACAGATATAGATATATATAGATATAGCTATAGATAGATAGATATAGATATATATATAGATATAGATAGATATAGATATATATATATAGATATAGATATGTATAGATATAGATAGATATAGTTATAGATAGATATAGATATATATAGATAGATATAGATATAGATAGAAATAGATAGAAATATAGATATAGATAGATATAGATAGATATAGATATAAATAGATATAGCTAGAAATAGATAGATATAGCTATAGATAGATATAGAGAGATTATAACTATAGATAGATATAGATAGATTATAGCTATAGATAGATATAGATATAGATAGATATAGATATAGACAGATATATATATATAGATATATATAGATATAGCTATAGATAGATATAGATAGATATAGATATAAATAGATATAGATAGATATAGATATCAATATAGATAGATATAGATATAGATAGATATAGACAGAAATAGGTAAAGATAGATATGGATAGATATAGATATAGCTATAGATTGATATAGATATAGATATAGACAGATATAGATTGATATAGCTATAGATAGATATAGATATAGATATAGACAGATATAGATAGATAGATATAGATAGATATAGATATAGACAGATATAGATATATATATATATAGATATAGACAGATATAGATAGATATAGATAGATATAGATATAGACAGATATAGATATAGATAGATATAGATATAGACAGATATAGATAGATATAGATACATATAGATATAAATATAGATAGATATAGATATAGATATATATAGATAGATATAGATATATATATATATATATAGATAGATATAGATAAATATAGATATAAATATAGATAGATATAGATATAGATAGATATAGATATAGATATAGACAGATATAGATATAGATAGATATAGATATAAATAGATATAAATATAGATAGATATAGATATAGATAGATATAGATATAGATAGATATAGATATAAATATAGATAGATATAGATATAGATAGATATATACATATATAGATATAGATATAGATATAGACAGATATAGATATAGATAGATATAGATAGATATAGATATAGATATATATATAGATATAGATATAGACAGATATAGCTATAGATATAGATATAGATATATATAGATATAGATATATATAGATATAGATAGATATAGATATAGATAGATATAGATATAGCTATAGATAGATATAGCTATAGATAGATATAGATATAGATAGATATAAATAGATATAGATAGATAGCTTCCGTTGTTTGTAGCTTTCCACTCATCTGACTGGTGTTAGCTAGCTACCAGCGCTGTTGCTACGCAACCCACCATGTATCAGAACTCTGAAACTAAAAATAAATATCAGCGCTGGTTCCATATGATGTTGTTGGCATGCCGATAGCCTTTCTCTGGGCTCAGAGATTCAGCACAACTTCCTTCCAACCACATGACGGGGTACGGCACCAATCACTGAAGCTCTGGATTCCACTCCAGACATTGATTCATCAAAATGAAGACGTTTTTTTGTCAGTATTACATGTCAGATTGGAAAGGGATTGCGTATACAGCGGGACAGTTTGTTTGTGTAATTCACCATAACTGTGCAGTCAGGATTCAGTTGATCTTACCCGCGGAAGGGAGGGAAGCCACACAACAAGATGTAGGCGATGACTCCTACTGCCCAGATATCTACCTTAAGGCCATACCTAGAACACAAAGAGAGAGAGAATACACAGGTCAGAGAGAAAGAGCGAGGGGAGAGAGAAAGAGGGAGGGAGGGGAGAGAGAGAGAGAGAATAAACAGGTCAGAGAGAAAGAGCGAGGGAGAGAGAGAGACAGGAAGGGAGAGAGAGAGAGAGACAGGAAGAGGAGAGAGAGAGGGAGGTGGAGGAAGAGAGAGAGGGAGAGAGAGAAAAAGAGGGAGAAAGAGATAGAGAGAGAGGGGGGAGAGAGAGAGAGAGAGAGAGAGAGAGAGAGAGAGAGAGAGAGAGAGAGAGAGAGAGAGTGGGGGGGGGGGTCAGGAGACACACACGTACCCTGTCTCTGCCATGATCTCGGGTGCTACATATGTGGGTGTCCCACAGACTGTGTAGAGAGGTCCGTCTACTTCCGTGGCCAGACCAAAGTCTCCCAACTTCAGACTCTTACTGCCATCAGCATGCTCATACACCTGGAGGGGAGAGGAGAGAAGAAGGGAGAGGGGAGGAGAGGGGAGGAGAGGAGGAGGAGAGGAGGAGGGGAGAGGAGGGAGAGGAGGGGACAGGAGAGAAGAAGGGAGAGGAGAGGAGAGGAGAGGGAGAGGAGGGGGAGGGGGAGAGGAGGGGAGAGAAGAAGGGAGAGGGGGGAGGAGAGGGAGAGGGAGAGGAGAGGAGAGGGGGGAGGAGAGGAGAGGAGGGGGAGGAGAGGAGGGGAGAGGAGGGAGAGGAGGGGACAGGAGAGAAGAGGGGGGAGAGGTGGAGGAGAGGAGAGGAGAGGGAGAGGAGGGGGAGGGAGGGAGAGGAGGGGACAGGAGGAGAGAAGAAGGGAGAGGGGGAGGAGAGGGGGAGGAGAGGAGAGGGAGAGGGGGAGAGGGAGAGGGAGAGGAGAGGGAGGGGAGAGGGAGGGGAGAGGAGGGGACAGGGAGAAGAAGGGAGAGGGGGGGAGAGGGAGAGGAGAGGAGGGAGAGGGGAGAGGGAGGGGGAGAGGAGGGAGAGGGAGGGAGAGGAGAGAAGAAGGGAGAGGGGGAGGAGGAGAGGGAGGGAGAGGAGAGGAGAGGAGGGGAGGGAGAGGAGAGGAGAGGGGGAGGGAGGGAGGGGAGGAGGGGAGAGGAGGGGGACAGGAGAGAAGAAGGGAGAGGGGGGAGGAGAGGGAGAGGAGGGGGAGGGAGGAGGGGAGAGGAGGAGGGGGAGGGAGAGGAGGGGAGAGGAGGGGAGGGGAGGAGGGAGAGGGGGAGGGAGAGGAGAGGGGGAGGGGGGAGGAGAGGGAGGGAGGGAGAGGGGGGGGAGAGAGGAGGGGAGAGGAGGAGGGAGGGGACAGGAGAGAAGAAGGGAGAGGGGGAGAGAGGAGGAGGAGAGGAGAGGGAGGAGGAGGGGAGAGGGAGGGGAGAGAGGAGAGGAGAGGAGGAGGGGAGAGGAGGGGGGAGAGAGGAGAAGAAGGAGAGGGGGAGGAGAGGAGAGGAGAGGTGGAGGAGAGGAGAGGAGAGGGGGGAGGAGAGGAGAGGAGAGGAGGGGGAGGAGAGGGAGAGGAGGGGACAGGAGGAGAAGAAGGGAGAGGGGGGGGAGAGGAGAGGAGAGGAGGGGAGAGGAGAGGGAGAGGGAGGGGAGAGGAGGGGAGAGGAGGGGAGAGGAGAGAAGAAGGGGAGAGGAGAGGAGAGGTGTAACATTAAAAATATAATGTAGTTAATAATTGTATGTATTAGAATGTCTATCATGTGGTCACTGTAATGCACGGAATACTTCCAGTGACATGTATTCACACGGAATACTTCCAGTGACATGTATTCACACTGAATACTTCTAGTGACATGTATTCACACGGAATACTTCTAGTGACATGTATTCACGGGAATACTTCCAGTGACATGCATTCACACAGGAATACTTCCAGTGACATGCATTCACACGGGAATACTTCCAGTGACATGCATTCACACGGGAATACTTCCAGTGACATGTATTCAAACTGAATACTTCCAGTGACATGTATTCACACTGAATACTTCCAGTGACATGTATTCACACTGAATACTTCCAGTGACATGTATTCACACTGAATACTTCTAGTGACATGTATTCACACGGGAATACTTCCAGTGACATGCATTCACACGGGAATACTTCCAGTGACATGCATTCACACGGGAATACTTCCAGTGACATGCATTCACACGGGAATACTTCCAGTGACATGTATTCAAACTGAATACTTCCAGTGACATGTATTCACACTGAATACTTCCAGTGACATGTATTCACACTGAATACTTCCAGTGACATGTATTCACACTGAATACTTCTAGTGACATGTATTCACACGGGAATACTTCCAGTGACATGCATTCACACGGGAATACTTCCAGTGACATGCATTCACACGGGAATACTTCCAGTGACATGCATTCACACGGGAATACTTCCAGTGACATGCATTCACACGGAATACTTCCAGTGACATGCATTCACACGGAATACTTCCAGTGACATGCATTCACACGGGAATACTTCCAGTGACATGCATTCACACGGGAATACTTCCAGTGACATGTATTCGCACTGAATAATTCCAGTGACATCTATTCACACTGGAATACTTCCAGTGACATGTATTTTTTGTATTTAAACTATCATTAACTACTTCTAACCAATCCTCTCCCAACATAGCCCAAAAAGACTTAAAAAGTCAACGGAATCCATCAATGCCTGGTGCCCTTCCATTTTCCATGCCTTTTAATGCAGTGTATAAATCTTGCAAAGACAATGGTTGCTCAAGCTCAACCTGAGCTTCTGCAGCTACCTTTGGGAGCCCATCAAAGAACTGCGGTGTCACTGTTTTATCTTCTTTGTACTCACTTGTAGAGCTCAGCATAGAACTCTACTGCCCTCTTTCTAATTTCACTAGGGCGAGTGAGCTCTTGTCCAACAGCTGATTTGAGACAATGAATAATTTTTCTTTGACCATTCTTTTTTCTCTAAACCAAAGAAAATTTGGATGAGGCATCCATTTCAGATATTCCCTGAAACTTACTTCTCACCAATGCCCCTGTGCTCTGATACCCAGCAGGTCTGCCAATGCAGCTTTTCTCCTCTTGAGGGTCTGAGTATGGCCTCGATCTCCTGTGGTCTCAACCAACGTCATGAGTTCCACTATTTCAATCTCTAGGGCTTTCATTGATCTGGTGATATCCTTGGTGACATTCCTCGTGTATTGATTACAGAATTGTTTAATCTGGATTTTCCTTATATCCCACCACTGTTGAAGGGATACAAAACTGGCCTTTTGAGACCTCCACCTCTCCCAGAAAAAACTGAAACAGTTCCTGAAGTGAGCATCACTCAATAAAGTTATATTAAAATGCCAGTATGCGCTTTTGGGTTTTACATCGTTAATGAACACCACCTCTGTTATTAAACAATGATCAGAAAATCCCACTGGGGTTATCACACTTGATTTACAGACCTGAGATTGATGCTCAAAAACATAAAACCTATCTAACCTGGCCATAGAGATGATGTTCTCTCTCACATGCGCCCAGGTGTACTGCCTTGTTCCTCCATTTTGACTCCGCCAAATATCACACAGTTCATTTCTTACAATGAGGCGTTTTAAAAACGTCCTTGAGGCTATATGAGGTTCTTGGTGATTTCTATTTAAATCGCTAACTGTGCAGTTAAAATCCCCAGCAATAAATAAATAATCTTCTTTGTTACATTTCTCAATGGTATTTGATAATGTCTCTAGAAAACATCCCCTCTCAACTGTCACCACTGAGGCATATACATTTATCAGACACATAGTAATGCTTCTAACATTTAATAACCTCCCCTCAACTACCTCTTCAACCTCATATGACAAAGGCAAAAACCCTTTTGAGAACAAGATAGCCACACCGCCACGTTTTGAGTTTTTATGACTACACACCACTGTCCCCCCCCCACTCCTGTTGCCACATAACTTCATTTTCCAAATTACTATGCGTTTCTTGTAGAAAAATTATGTCACTTCCCTTTCCCCTAATTAACTCATACACCATGGCTTTTTTTTTAACATCTCTTGCCCCATTTATGTTTAAAGAAGAAATCTTAAAACTGCTCATGGATGAAAAACATATACAGAGGAAGATACAGCCACCACATCTCTTTACAGAGTTAAAACTGCAACTGAACTCTTTAATTTTCTTTAGAATTTACATCACTTATCACTCTCGTGATCACTTTCTTGAGTCTAGCAATTTCAGGGCTTTTCAAATTTTCCTCTGTATTTTTTGACATCAGAAACTTTGATGATTCAATAAACAATTCACGTTCAGGGAAAAAATCAGTTACATTGTAATCCTGCATATATTTCTTCCCTTTTGTCAACTTCAGAAAATGACGTATCTTCTCGATCCCATACCTCCCTTCCACCCCATTTATCTCACTATATTGTTGTGACGCGTCAGATGACTCACTCTCGCTATCCTCCCCAGAAGAATACTCCACCATCTCTACAACTTGTTCATCTTCAACTGATTTATCAACCTTTCTCTTAGAATTAGACCCTTCACCACCCCTTAAATTCTTCCTTTTACTCCTCGGTATTTTGAAAACATCCGCTTCTTTTCCGTGATTTCAATCTCCTCTTGATTTCCAATTTCATTTTCCAGCAGCACCTCAGCGACGGCAGTCGCAATCCCTCACCTACTGTTTCCCCTCCCTCTTTGTTCTGATCTACCACAATTGCCCCCGTATCCACAATGCCTTCCTCTCCTACTTTTCCAACCACATCTGCCCACCTTCTCTCTTCCCCTGCACCTTTAGTATGTTCATCCCTTCGCGGTGGTGCGTTAGTTGCACCCGCACTAGAGCTACTACCAGGCTCAGCGCGCTCATTCTCGGGACAACTACGCACCAAATGCCCCTCTCTTCCACAGCCAAAGCATTTCATTGATTCAGCAGATGCATAGAAGACCTAATCAAATCCACCAATCTTAAAAGCTGAACGCTAAATTCAGTTCATCTTCTTCCTTTTTTAAAATCATATGCACTTGTCTCCTATGAGACACGACATGTTTCAACAACGCAGATTTGCATCCAAAAAGAACCTTCTTTATTGTAGATACGATTTGACCATGGCGAGATAACTCTCGCTCCAACACTTCATCTCTAACAAATGGTGGCACGTTAGAAAGCATAACTTTCTTCGCCGGATACATAAGCGGAAATACCGACGTCTGTGTCTCCCGCAACACAACACCTCTCAACTATCTTATTCACCTTTTCAATTCAATCTAAGAATATCACTACAGCGCTATTCATCCTTGAGGCTGATTTGATGCTATCATACCCAATGATAGCGCCCACAGCCAAGCTACATTCTTCCACTGAACACCCGGCCGCAGCAGGAATCTTTACACCATGCCTCCGACTAAGTTTTTCAAACTCTACACCTCCGCGATTGGCCATTGCAACCAGCCCCACCCGCTGGTTGAGCCCTCATGAAAAACCAACCTCAAAGATCCCACCACCCTTATACGTGCTTAGTGATAGTTAAACAAGATACCCTTAAAACCCTTAATGGATGGAAGACGGGTGGCAGAACATTTGGGGATGAGGTCGGAAAGGATTGTCGGACAAATGCTGGGGAGCTGCAGGAAGGCTCTGTCAGCAGAAGAATGGGGTTAGTAGCCACAAGAAGACAAGAGGGGTTATGCTTAGTAGCCACAAGCAGACAAGAGGGGTTATGCTTAGTAGCCACAAGAAGACAAGAGGGGTTATGCTTAGTAGCCACAAGAAGACAAGAGGGGTTATGCTTAGTAGCCACAAGAAGACAAGAGGGGTTATGCTTAGTAGCCACAAGAAGACAAGAGGGGTTATGCTTAGTAGCCACAAGAAGACAAGAGGGGTTATGCTTAGTAGCCACAAGAAGACAAGAGGGGTTATGCTTAGTAGCCACAAGAAGACAAGAGGGTTATGCTTAGTAGCCACAAGAAGACAAGAGGGGTTACGCTTAGTAGCCACAAGAAGACAAGAGGGGTTATGCTTAGTAGCCACAAGAAGACAAGAGGGGTTATGCTTAGTAGCCACAAGAAGACAAGAGGGTTATGCTTAGTAGCCACAAGAAGACAAGAGGGGTTATGCTTAGTAGCCACAAGAAGACAAGAGGGGTTATGCTTAGTAGCCACAAGAAGACAAGAGGGGTTATGCTTAGTAGCCACAAGAAGACAAGAGGGGTTATGCTTAGTAGCCACAAGAAGACAAGAGGGGTTACGCTTAGTAGCCACAAGAAGACAAGAGGGTTATGCTTAGTAGCCACAAGAAGACAAGAGGGGTTATGCTTAGTAGCCACAAGAAGACAAGAGGGGGTTATGCTTAGTAGCCACAAGAAGACAAGAGGGGTTATGCTTAGTAGCCACAAGAAGACAAGAGGGGTTATGCTTAGTAGCCACAAGAAGACACGAGGGGTTATGCTTAGTAGCCACAAGAAGACAAGAGGGGTTATGCTTAGTAGCCACAAGTGGACAAGATGGAGACGTGTCATTTCCAAGACTAGGGACCAAATATCCCAGAGTCAGAAAGAAAGGCTTATTGTTGGATTTGAGAGGGTTGGAGGAGGTGGGTTTGGATGAGGTGAATGGGAAGGACTTGTATAGGGGTGTGTCAAGGTGTTGAATAAAGATAAATTGAAAAATAGAAAAGACACTCCATGGAGGGTAGAATTGGGCATTGATGACAAGGTGAAGCCAGGAGAGCACTGTACAAGCCACCGTTACAAAAGGGTGATATGCGATGGAGGGTTTTACATGGCATCATTGCAGTTAATGCTTTTGTATCTGTTATTAACTCAGATGTTAGAGATGGATGTCCTTTTTGTAATAGAAGAGAAACCATTTTTCACTGTTTTATGGAGTGTGAGAGGATAAAACCTCTATTGGAAATGATGGAATCTTTATTTAAAGCTGTAGGGGAGTTTTTCAATAACACTGTTTTTATTTTGGGGTTTCAATATAGTAGACAACAGAAAAGAAAATGTCAAATGTTAAATTTTATTTTGGGACAAGCTAAGATGTCAATTTTTCTGAGTAGGAAACACAAGATAGAAACGGGATATGGGCAGGATGTAAGATGTGTTTTTAAAGGATTAGTGAAAGCAAGAATAAAAGTAGATTTTGAGTTCTTTTCAGCTGTAAAAGATCTCCTATTATTTGAGGAGAAGTGGGCCTACGAAGGAGCACTTTGTTTTGTAGAGGAGGGAAAATTAAGTTGAATGTATATGTTATGTAATATTTATTTATTTATTTTATATTTTTATTTATTTTTTTTTATTTTTTTTAGGAATTACTTTTGTTGTTTCATTTCCGAAAAGGCAGTGTCATTATTTATGTTAACACTTGAGAAAAAAAAAAAACTCAAACTCTTTTTTTTTGTTAACACTTGAGTAAAAAAAAAAACTCTCTCTCTCTATCTGTCTCTCTCTCTCTCTCTCTGTCTGTCTGTCTGTCTCTCTCTCTCTCTCTCTCTCTCTCTGTCTCTCCCTGTCTCTCCCTGTCTCTCCCTGTCTCTCTGTCTCTCTGTCTCTCTCTGTCTCTCTCTCTCTCTGTCTCTCTGTCTCTCTGTCTCTCTCTCTCTCTCTCTCTCTCTCTCTCTCATCCTTGAGATGTTTCTACAACTTGATCGGAGTTCACCTGTTATAAATTCAATTGATTGGACATAATTTGGAAAGGCTCACACCTGTCTATATAAGATCCCACAGTTGACAGTGCAAATCAGAGCAAAAACCAAGCCACAAGGTCGAAGGAATTGTCCATAGGGCTCCAAGACAAGATGGTGTCGAGGCGCAGATCTGGGGAAGGGTACCAACAAATTTCTGCAGCATTGAAGGTCCCCATGAACTCAATGGAATAAGTTTCGAACCGGCCAAACTGAGCAATCGGGGGAGAAGGGCCTTGGACAGGGAGGTGACCAAGAACGGACGGGAGAACCTTCCAGAAGGACAACCATCTCTGTAGCACTCCACCAATCAGGCCTTTGTGGTAGAGTGGCCAGATGGAACCCAGTCCTCAGTAAAAGGCAAGTCGCTTGGAGTTTGCAGAAAGGCACCTAAAGACTTTCAGCCCACGAGAAACAAGATTCAACTCCTTGGCCAGAGTCTGGAGGAAACCTGGCACCATCCTTACGGTGAAGCATGGTGGTGGCAGCATCATGTTGTGGGGATGTTTTTCAGTGGTGGGGACTTGGAGACTAGTCAGGATCGAGGGAAAGATGAGCGGAGCAAAGTACAGAGGGATCCTTGATGAAAAACTGCTCCAGAACACTCAGGACCTCAAACTGCAGCGAAGGTTCATCTTTCAACAGGACAACGACCCTAAGCACACAGCCAAGACAACACAGGAGTGGCTTCGGACAAGTCTCTGAATGTCTTTGAGTGGCCCAGCCAGAGCCCGGACTTGAACCCGATCGAACATCTCTGGAGAGACCTGATAGCTGTGCAGTGACGCTCCCAATCCAACCTGACAGCGCTTGAGAAGATCTGCAGAGAAGAATGGGAGAAACTCCCCAAATACAGGTTTGCCAAGCTTGTAGCGTCATACCCAATAAGACTTGAGGCTGGGTCTGAATACTTGTAAATGTAAATATAAATGTGATATTTCAGATTTTTTTATTGTTAATTACATTTTCAAAAACTTCTAAAAACCTGTCTTTTCTTTGTCATTATAGGGTACACACACACACACACACACACACACACGCACACACACACACACACACACACACACACACACACACACACACACACACACACACACACACACACACACACACACACACACACACACACACACACACACACCTGCCTTACCAGTAGGTTTTCTGGTTTGATGTCCCTGTGTACGATGTTAAGGCTGTGGAGGTATTTGATGGCGTTGGCCAGGTTGTACAGCATCCCGCTGGCGTCCCTCTCTGTGTATCTGTTAGTGGACGTGATGGCATCGAACAGATCCCCTGTGGACAAAACACACAATGACATGCAAAAATATTAATACAATGCCAATTGAGAAGGATGGGTTTTATGTTTGTGATTATTCAAATAAACTGTGTGTGAAGCAGTGTCCTGAGGAAGCAGAGGTGTCCTCAATTCTCACCTGATACACATCACACATTAATCTACGCACACACACCCTCCCTGTCAGGGTCCCTGAGAGGACTAAGTGGAGCAGCAGTTTAAAATAGGCTCCACACACGCACACACACACACACACACACACACACACACACACACACACACACACACACACACACACACACACACACACACACACACACACACACACACACACACACACACACTCATTAAAATGAGAAAACTTTCAAGACTCTCCCTGTAACTGTCAAGACTCTCCCTGTAACTGTCAAGACTCCCCCTGTAACTGTCAAGACTCCTCCTGTAACTGTCAAGACTCCCCTGTAACTGTCAAGACTCTCCTCCTGTAACTGTCAAGACTCCCCTGTAACTGTCAAGACTCTCCCCCTGTAACTGTCAAGACTCTCCTCCTGTAACTGTCAAGACTCCTCCTGTAACTGTCAAGACTCTCCTCCTGTAACTGTCAAGACTCCCCTCCTGTAACTGTCAAGACTCTCCCCTGTAACTGTCAAGACTCTCCTCCTGTAACTGTCAAGACTCCTCCTGTAACGGTCAAGACTCCTCCTGTAACTGTCAAGACTCTCCTCCTGTAACTGTCAAGACTCTCCTGTAACTGTCAAGACTCTCCTCCTGTAACTGTCAAGACTCCTCCTGTAACTGTCAAGACTCTCCTCCTGTAACTGTCAAGACTCCTCCTGGTTCTGGAACAACAGTCATGACTGGAGGCTTTACCCTGGTTATACCCCAGGTATAACAGATACACACCCCCCAGGGCTGCGTACCTTAACCAGTTCCATGACCAGGTAGAGCTCGCTGTAAGTGTCCATCTCCTCAATCAGCAGGACAATGTTGGGGTGTTTCACCCTCCTGAGGATGGCTACCTCATTCTGGATCATCTGCTCCTGTTGGGGGGGATGAGGGGAGGAAGAGGATGAGAAGGAAAAGGAGGATGAGGAAGTGGAGAAGGAGATGAGACAGATCGTTAGAGACCAGCTACTGTACTTAGCAACACTAACACAGCTAGTGTCAGAAAAATAAATCAATGTTTATATTAATGTAAACCTACAAAATATATAATATAATGTGGATGTGCCAAGGAAAAGTCACCTCTCACCCTTATTGAGCCTAATTGACTCCCCACACCCCTGTTTCCCCCCGACCCCCTCTACCTCTCTCCACACCCCCTGTTACCACCTCTCCCCCTCCCCACACCCCCTGTTACCACCTCCCCCCCCCCACACCCCCTGTTACCACCCCTCCCCCAGCTCTTCTCTCCCCCTCCACACCTGTTACCCCCCTCTCCCTCTCCCCTCTCCCCTCTCCCCTCCACACACCCGCTACCCCCTCTCTCTCCGTCCCCTCTCCCCCTCCCCACACCCCGCCTACCCCCTCTCCCTCTCCCCACACCCCTGTTACCCCCTCCCCACATCCCCTCTCCCCCTCTCCACACCCCTGCTCCCCCTCTCCCCACACCCCTGTTACCCCTCCCCCTCTCCCCACATCCTCTCCCCTCCCCACACCCCCTGTTACCCCCTCCCCTCTCCCCTCATCCCCCCTCCCCCTCCCCACACCCTCCTCCCCTCCCCTCACCCCACATCCCCTGCCACCCCCTCCCCTCCTCCCCCCTCCCCACACCCCCTGTTACCCCCTCCCCTCTCCCCACATCCCTCCCCTCCCTCCCCACACCCCTGTTACCCTCCTCCCCCTCTCCCCACATCCCTCCCCCCCCCACACCCCTGTTACCCCCTCCCCTCTCCCCACATCCCCCTCCCCCACTCCTCCCCCTCCCCTCACCTTGCCCCGGCGTCGGCCCTTATTAATGATCTTCAGGCGTATTCTCTGCCTGTAGAGTGTTCCACACATTCCCGGACCACCGCAGTTACCATCTCCCAAAGTACGTCCCACTCTGTAGCGCTCTGATATGGAGACAGGCACCGCTGGGATCTCATCCTCTACTACTGGCTGAGCTGGGGGAGGGGGGAGGGAGGAGGGAGGAGAGAGGGAGGGGAGGGAGGGTTGGAGGGAGGGGGGGAGGGGGAGGGGAGGAGGGGGGGGAGGGAGGGAGGGAGGGAGGGAGGGAGGGAGGGGAGGGAGGGAGGGAGGGAGGAGGGGAGGGAGGGTTGGAGGGAGGGGGAGAAGGGGGGGAGGGGAGGGAGGGGGTGGAGCGGAGGGGGAGGGAGGGAGGGAGGGAGGGAAGAGGGGAGGGAGGGAGGGAGGAGGGGAGGGATGGAGGGAGGGAGGAGGGAGGGGGAGGGGGAGGAGGGGGGTGGAGGGAGGGGGAGAGGAGGGGGTGGAGGGAGGGGGGAGAGGAGGGAGGGAGGGAGGGAGGGGAGGAGGGAGGGAGGGAGGGAGGGAAGAGGGGGAGGGAGGGAGGGAGGAGGGGAGGGAGGGTTGGAGGGAGGGGGAGAAGGGGGGGAGGGAGGAGGGGGGGGTGGAGAGCGAGAGGGGGAGGGAGGGAGGGAGGGAGGGAAGAGGGGAGGGAGGGAGGAGGGGAGGGATGGAGGGAGGGAGGGAGGGAGGGGGAGGGGAGGAGGGGGGGTGGAGGGAGGGGGGAGAGGGAGGGGGGTGGAGGGAGGGGGGAGAGGAGGGAGGGAGGGAGGAGGGGGGGGAGGGAGGGAGGGAGGGGGAGGAGGGGGAGGGGGAGGAGGGGGGGTGGAGCGAGGGGGGGGAGGGAGGGAGGAGGGGAGGGATGGAGGGAGGGAGGGAGGGAGGGAGGGGGGGAGAGGAGGGAGGAGGAGGGAGGGGGAGGGAGGGAGGGAGGGAGAAAAGGTGAGAGTTAAAAGGGATACAATGAGGCCCTTTATCTACTTCCCCAGTCTGATAAACTTGTGGATTTGTATGTCTCTGTGTCCAGTTTAAAGGAAGTTAGAGATAGTTTTGTAGGAGTTGTAATATGTAGGAGTTGTAATATGTAGGAGTTGTATTACAAAAGAGAGGAATGAAAAATAAAGAGAAATAGATGGGGTACATGAAGATTCTATATATATATAGTTATATACATAAATGAGAGAGAGAGAGAGAGAGAGAGAGAGAGAGAGAGAGAAAGATCATTGCTTACATTCAGTGACTGGTCCATCCCCTTCAGCCAATGAATTACAGACTTTGGTAGAGGCCAGAGAGATAGACGAACCCTGAGACTCCTAGAGAGAGGGGGGGACAGGTAGAGAGAGATAGAGAGTGGGGATGAGAGGGAGAGTTGGAGAGAGAGGGGGAGAGGTAGAGAAAGAGGGGGAGGTAGAGAGAGAGGTGGGGAGAAGTAGAGAGAGAGTGGGGGATGTAGAGAGGGGGGTAAGAGAGGGAGAAAGAACAATTCAATAAACACATCCTAATCATCAATACTGAGAAATGAACTGAAACAGAGTGAAGGAGAATCTATCCTCTCCACTCTCTGATCTGTCCTCAGGTTTGGGACTGTGCTCCCTTCCTCTCACCCCTCTCTCTCTCCTCCATCCCTAAAGGGTCTTGCCACCTCCGTCCTCCTACTTTCTAGGGTGCATAAAGTGTATATTGCACTTTCATACCATTTAAACATATTTGGGATGGAGCATCTGTCCGTCCGTCCGTCCTCCTGGTATGGAGTAGGTGTGATGGTTTCTAAACCCCCTGATAATGTGAAATAATCTACAGTGGATCTGCTGTCCGTCCGTCCGTCCGTCTGCAGCCAGAGTAGCAGCAGTTTGTCTCACGACAAAGACTCATCACAGAATCAGCCATCCTTGACCCCCATGGCAGCACTAGGAACCCGGGAGAGAGGAGTAGAGAAGGGGGAGACTGTTTGGGGCTGTAATTTATATTCTTCTCTATTCAATCATCTTCACCCTCCGCTCTCCTCCTCGTCTCTCTGTCTACCCTTCTCTCTCCTCCTCGTCTCTCTGTCTACCCTTCTCTCTCCTCGTCGTCTCTCTGTCTACCCTCCGCTCTCCTCCTCGTCTCTCTGTCTACCCTTCTCTCTCCTCCTCGTCTCTCTGTCTACCCTCTCTCTCCTCCTCGTCTCTCTGTCTACCCTTCTCTCTCCTCCTCGTCTCTCTGTCTACCCTTCTCTCTCCTCCCTCGTCTCTCTGTCTACCCTCCGCTCTCCTCCTCGCCTCTCTGTCTACCCTCCGCTCTCCTCCTCGTCTCTCTCTCTACCCTTCTCTCTCCTACCGTCTCTCTGTCTACTCCCTCTCCGCTCTCCCTCCTCGTCTTCTCTCTCTACCCTTCTCTCTCCTCCTCCTCGTCTCTCTGTCTACCCTTCTCTCTCCTCCTCGTCTCTCTGTCTACCCTCCTCTCTCCTCCTCGTCTCTCTGTCTACCCTTCTCTCTCCTCCTCGTCTCTCTCTGTCTACCTCCGCTCTCCCTCCTCGTCTCTCTGTCTACCCTCCGCTCTCCTCCTCGTCTCTCTCTCTACCCTTCTCTCTCTCCCTCGCTCTCTGTCTACCCCTTCTCTCTCCTCCTCGTCTCTCTGTCTACCCTTCTCTCTCCTCCTCGTCTCTCTGTCTACCCTTCTCTCTCCTCGTCGTCTCTCTGTCTACCCTCCGCTCTCCTCCTCGTCTCTCTGTCTACCTCCGCTCTCCTCCTCGTCTCCTCTGTCTACCCTCCGCTCTCCTCCTCGTCTCTCTGTCTACCCTCCCTCTCCTCCTCGTCTCTCTGTCTACCCTTCTCTCTCCTCGTCGTCTCTCTGTCTACCCCTCCGCTCTCCTCCTCGTCTCTCTGTCTACCCTCCGCTCTCCCCTCCTCGTCTCTCTGTCTACCCTCCTCTCTCTCCTCCTCGTCTCTCTCTCTACCCTCCTCTCTCCTCCTTGTCTCTCTGTCTACCCTTCTCTCTCCTCCTCGTCTCTATGTCTACCCTCCGCTCTCCTCCCCTCGTCTCTCTCTACCCTCTCTCTCCTCCTCGTCTCTCTGTCTACCTCCGCTCTCCTCCTCGTCTCTCTCTCTACCCTTCTCTCTCCTCCTCGTCTCTCTGTCTACCCTCCGCTCTCCTCTCCTCGTCTCTCTCTCTACCCTCTCTTCCTCCCTCGTCCCTCTGTCTACCCTTCTCTCTCCTCCCTCGTCTCTCTGTCTACCCTTCTCTCTCCTCCTCGTCCCTCTGTCCACCATCCTATCTCCTCGTCTACCCTCCTACTCACTACTACTAAAGAGAGGGTAATCATCACTATGAAGGAGTGAGAGGGTAATCATCACTACAAAAGTATTCATATTGACTTTAGGAGAGACCTCATGATTGGCATACTGAGATTGAACCAGCTGCCTCTCCTTGTCTCCTTTCCTCTCTGTCCTCTCCTTCTCCTGTCGTCTCCTGTCTTCTCCTTGTCTCCTGTCTTCCTTGTCTCCTGTCCTCTCCTTGTCTCCTGTCCTCTCCTTGTCTCCTGTCCTCTCCTTGTCTCCTGTCCTCTCCTGTCCTCTCCTTGTCTCCTGTCCTCTCCTTGTCTCCTGTTCTCTCCTTGTATCCTGTTCTCTACTTGTCTCCTGCCCTCTCCTTGTCTCCTGCCCTCTCCTTGTCTCCCTGTCCTCTCCTTGTCTCCTGTCCTCTCCTGTCCTCTCATTGTCTCCCTGTCCTCTCCTGTCCTCCCCTTGTCTCCTGTCCTCTCCTTGTCTCCTGTCCTCCCCTTGTCCCTCGGTCTTCTCCTTGTCTCCTGTCCTTCCCTTGTCTCCTGTCCTCTCCTTGTCTCCTGTCCTCGCCTTGTCTCCTGTCCTCTCCTCGTCTCCTGTCCTCTCCCTCGTCTCCTGTCCTCTCCTTGTCTCCTGTCCTCTCCTTGTATCCTGTTCTCTACTTGTCTCCTGCCCCTCTCCTTGTCTCCTGCCCTCTCCTTGTCTCCTGTCCTCTCCCTTGTCTCCTGTCCTCTCCTGTCCTCTCATTGTCTCCTGTCCTCTCCTGTCCTCCCCTTGTCTCCTGTCCTCTCCTTGTCTCCTGTCCTCCCCTTGTCCCTCGTCTTTCCTTGTCTCCTGTCCTTCCCTTGTCTCCTGTCCTCTCCTTGTCTCCTGTCCTCGCCTTGTCTCCTGTCCTCTCCTCGTCTCCTGTCCTCTCCTCGTCTCCTGTCCTCTCCTTGTCTCCTGTCCTCCCTTGTCTCCCTGTACTCTCCTTGTCTCCTGTCCCTCCTTGTCTCCTGTCCTCTCCTTCCTCCAGTGCTGTGGAGATGTAACAGTTGTTTGGTCAGCCAGTCAGCCAGCCAGCCAGCCAGCCAGCCAGTCATTCAGTCAGTCAGTCAGTCAGTCAGTCAGTCAGTCAGTCAGTCAGTCAGTTAGTCAGTCAGTCTACCAGCCAGCCAGCCAGTCTACCAGTCTACCAGCCAGTCTACCAGCCAGCCACCCAGTCAGTCAGTCAGCCAGCCAGCCACAGCCAGCCACAGCCTGCCAATGAGCCAGCCAGTCATCCAGCCAGCCAGCCAGTCAGCCAGCCAGTCT